>NC_142101.1:303030-606060 GCF_054644295.1 Miniopterus natalensis
ATCGTAACCCTAACCGGATCTCCAACTCGAGCCCTCAACATAACCCTAACCCTAGGTCCAATCGTAGCCCTAACCGGATCTCTAACCCTAGCCCTCGACATAACCCTAACCCTAGGTCCAGTCGTAGCCCTAACCGGATCTCTAGCCCTAGCCCTCAACATAACCCTAACCCTAGGTCCAGTCTTAACCCTAACCGGATCTCTAACCCTAGCTCTCAACATAACCCTAAGCCTAGGTCCAATCGTAACCCTAACCGGATCTCTAACCCTATCCCTCAACATAACCCTAACCCTAGGTGCAATCGTAACCGTAACCGGATCTCCAACCCTAGCGCTCAACATAACCCTAACCCTAGGTCCAATCGTAACCCTAACCGGATCTCTAACCCTAGCCCTCAACATAACCCTAACCCTAGGTCCAATCGTAACCCTAACCGGATCTCTAACCCTAGCCCTCAACATAACCCTAACCCTAGGTCCAATGGTAATTCTAACCGGATCTCTAACCCTAGCCCTCAACATAACCCTAACCCTAGGTCCAATCGTAACCCTAACCGGATCTCTAACCCTAGCCCTCAACATAACCCTAACCCTAGGTCCAATCGTAACCCTAACCGGATCTCTAAACCTAGCCCTCAACATAACCCTAACCCTAGGTCCAATCGTAACCCTAACCGGATCTCTAACCCTAGCCCTCAAAATAACCCTAACCCTAGGTCCAATCGTAACCCTAACTGGATCTCTAACCCTAGCCCTCAACATAACCCTAACCCTAGGTCCAATCGTAACCCTAACCGGATCTCTAACCCTAGCCCTCAACATAACCCTAACCCTAGGTCCAATCGTAACCCTAACCGGATCTCTAACCCTAGCCCTCAACATAACCCTAACCCTAGGTCCAATCGTAAGCATAACCGGATCTCTAACCCTAGCCCTCAACATAACCCTAACCCTAGGTCCAATCGTAACCCTAACCGGATCTCTAACCCTAGCCCTCAACATAACCCTAACCCTAGGTCCAATCGAAACCCTAACCGGATCTCTAATCCTAGCCCTCAACATAAACCTAACCCTAGGTCCAATCGTAACCCTAACCGGATCTCTAACCCTAGCCCTCAACATAACCCTAACCCAACCTCCAGTCGTAACCCTAACCGGATCTCTAACCCTAGCCCTCAACATAATCCTAACCCTAGGTCCAATCGTAACCCTAACCGGATCTCTAACCCTAGCCCTCAACATAACCCTAACCCTAGGTCCAGTCGTAGCCCGAACCGGATCTCTAACCCTAGCCCTCAACATAACGCTAACCCTAGGTCCAATCGTAACCCTAACCGGATCTCTAACCCGAGCCCTCAACATAACCCTAACCCTAGGTCCAATCGTAGCCCTAACTGGATCTCTAACCCTAGCCCTCGACATAACCCTAACCCTAGGTCCAGTCGTAGCCCTAACCGGATCTCTAGCCCTAGCCCTCAACATAACCCTAACCCTAGGTCCAGTCTTAACCCTAACCGGATCTCTAACCCTAGCCCTCAACATAACCCTAACCCTAGGTCCAATCGTAACCCTAACCGGATCTCTAACCCTAGCCCTCAACATAACCCTAACCCTAGGTCCAATCGTAACCCTAACCGGATCTCTAAACCTAGCCCTCAACATAACCCTAACCCTAGGTCCAATCGTAAGCATAACCGGATCTCTAACCCGAGCCCTCAACATAACCCTAACCCTAGGTCCAATCGTAAGCATAACCGGATCTCTAACCCTAGCCCTCAACATAACCCTAACCCTAGGTCCAATCGTAACCCTAACGGGATCTCTAACCCTAGCCCTCAACATAACCCTAACCCTAGGTCCAATCGTAACCCTAACCGGATCTCTAACCCTAGCCCTCAACATAACCCTAACCCTAGGTCCAATCGTAAGCATAACCGGATCTCTAACCCTAGCCCTCAACATAACCCTAACCCTAGGTCCAATCGTAACCCTAAACGTCTCTCTAACCCTAGCCCTCAACATAACCCTAACCCTAGGTCCAATCGTAACCCTAACCGGATCTCTAACCCTAGCCCTCAACATAACCCTAGCCCTAGGTCCAATCGTAACCCTAACCGGATCTTTAACCCTAGCGCTCAACATAACCCTAACCTTAGGTCCAATCGTAACTCTGACGGTCTCTCTAACCCTAGCCCTCAACATAACCCTAACCCTAGGTCCAATCGTAACCCTAACCGGATCTCTAACCCTAGCCCTCAACATAACCCTAACCCTACGTCCAATCGAAACCCTAACCGGATCTCTAACCCTAGCCCTCAACATAACCCTAACCCTAGGTCCAATCGTAACCCTAACTGGATCTCTAACCCTAGCCCTCAACATAACCCTATCCCTAGGTCCAATCGTAACCCTAACCGAATCTCTAACCCTAGCCCTCAACATAACCCTAACCCTAGGTCCAATCGTAACCCTAACCGGATCTCTAAACCTAGCCCTCAACATAACCCTAACCCTAGGTCCAATCGTAACCCTAACCGGATCTCTAACCCTAGCCCTCAACATAACCCTAACCCTAGGTCCAATCGTAACCCTAACCGGATCTCTAACCCTAGCCCTCAACATAACCCTAACCCTAGGTCCAATCGTAATCCTAACCGGATCGCTAACCCTAGCCCTCAACATAACCCTAACCCTAGGTCCAATCTCACCCCTAACCGGATCGCTAACCCTAGCCCTCAACATAACCCTAACCCTAGGTCCAATCGTAACCCTAACCGGATCTCTAACCCTAGCCCTCAACATAACCCTAACCCTAGGTCCAATCGTAACCCTAACCGGATCTCTAAACCTATCCCTCAACATAACCCAAACCCTAGGTCCAATCGTAACCCTAACAGGATCTCTAACCCTAGCCCTCAACATAACCCTAACCCTAGGTCCAATCGGAACCCTAACCGGATCTCTAAACCTATCCCTCAACATAACCCTAACCCTAGGTCCAATCGTAACCCTAACCGGATCTCTAACCCTAGCCCTCAACATAACCCTAACCCAAGGTCCAGTCGTAGCCCTAACCGGATCTCTAACCCTAGCCCTCAACATAACCCTAACCCTAGGTCCAATCGTAACCCTAACCGTTTCTCTAACCCTCGCCCTCAACATAACCCTCACTCTAGGTCCAATCGTAACCCTAACCTGATCTCTAACCCTAGCCCTCAAGATAACACTAACCCTAGGTCCAATCGTAACCCTAACCGGATCTCTAACCCTAGCCCTCAACATAACCCTAACCCTAGGTCCAATCTTAAGCATAACCGGATCTCTAACCCTAGCGCTCAACATAACCCTAACCCTAGGTCCAATCGTACCCCTAACCGGATCTCTAAACCTATCCCTCAACATAACCCTAACCCTAGGTCCAATCGTAACCCTAACCTGATCTCTAACCCTAGCCCTCAACATAACCCTAACCCTAGGTCCAATCGTAACCCTAACCGGATCTCTAACCCTAGCCCTCAACATAACCCTAACCCTTGGTCCAATCGTAAGCATAACCGGATCTCTAACCCTAGCCCTCAACATAACCCTAACCCTAGGTCCAATCGTAACCCTAACCGGATCTCTAACCCTAGCCCTCAACATAACCCTAACCCTAGGTCCAATCGTAAGCATAACCGGATCTCTAACCCTAACCCTCAACATAACCCTAACCCTAGGTCCAATCGTAACCCTAAACGTCTCTCTAACGCTAACCCTCAACATAACCCTAACCCTAGGTCCAATCGTAACCCTAACCGGATCTCTAACCCTAGCCCTCAACATAACCCTAACCCTAGGTCCAATCGTAACCCTAACCGGATCTTTAAACCTAGCGCTCAACATAACCCTAACCTTAGGTCCAATCGTAACCCTGACGGTCTCTCTAACCCTAGCCCTCAACATAACCCTAAGCCTAGGTCCAATCGTAACCCTAACCGGATCTCTAACCCTAGCCCTCAACATAACCCTAACCCTAGGTCCAATCGAAACCCTAACCGGATCTCTAACCCTAGCCCTCAACATAACCCTAACCCTAGGTCCAATCGTAACCCTAACCGGATCTCTAACCCTAGCCCTCAACATAACCCTAACACAACCTCCAGTCGTAACCCTAACCGGATCTCTAACCCTAGCCCTCAACATAACCCTAACCCTAGGTCCAATCGTAACCCTAACCGGATCTCTAAACCTATCCCTCAACATAACCCAAACCCTAGGTCCAATCGTAACCCTAACAGGATCTCTAACCCTAGCCCTCAACATAACCCTAACCCTAGGTCCAATCGGAACCCTAACCGGATCTCTAAACCTATCCCTCAACATAACCCTAACCCTAGGTCCAATCGTAACCCTAACCGGATCTCTAACCCTAGCCCTCAACATAACCCTAACCCAAGGTCCAGTCGTAGCCCTAACCGGATCTCTAACCCTAGCCCTCAACATAACCCTAACCCTAGGTCCAATCGTAACCCTAACCGTTTCTCTAACCCTCGCCCTCAACATAACCCTCACTCTAGGTCCAATCGTAACCCTAACCTGATCTCTAACCCTAGCCCTCAAGATAACACTAACCCTAGGTCCAATCGTAACCCTAACCGGATCTCTAACCCTAGCCCTCAACATAACCCTAACCCTAGGTCCAATCTTAAGCATAACCGGATCTCTAACCCTAGCGCTCAACATAACCCTAACCCTAGGTCCAATCGTACCCCTAACCGGATCTCTAAACCTATCCCTCAACATAACCCTAACCCTAGGTCCAATCGTAACCCTAACCTGATCTCTAACCCTAGCCCTCAACATAACCCTAACCCTAGGTCCAATCGTAACCCTAACCGGATCTCTAACCCTAGCCCTCAACATAACCCTAACCCTTGGTCCAATCGTAAGCATAACCGGATCTCTAACCCTAGCCCTCAACATAACCCTAACCCTAGGTCCAATCGTAACCCTAACCGGATCTCTAACCCTAGCCCTCAACATAACCCTAACCCTAGGTCCAATCGTAAGCATAACCGGATCTCTAACCCTAACCCTCAACATAACCCTAACCCTAGGTCCAATCGTAACCCTAAACGTCACTCTAACGCTAACCCTCAACATAACCCTAACCCTAGGTCCAATCGTAATCCTAACCGGATCTCTAACCCTAGCCCTCAACATAACCCTAACCCTAGGTCCAATCGTAACCCTAACCGGATCTTTAAACCTAGCGCTCAACATAACCCTAACCTTAGGTCCAATCGTAACCCTGACGGTCTCTCTAACCCTAGCCCTCAACATAACCCTAACCCTAGGTCCAATCGTAACCCTAACCGGATCTCTAACCCTAGCCCTCAACATAACCCTAACCCTAGGTCCAATCGAAACCCTAACCGGATCTCTAACCCTACCCCTCAACATAACCCTAACCCTAGGTCCAATCGTAACCCTAACCGGATCTCTAACCCTAGCCCTCAACATAAGCCTAACACAACCTCCAGTCGTAACCCTAACCGGATCTCTAACCCTAGCCCTCAACATAACCCTAACCCTAGGTGCAATCGTAGCCCTAACCGAATCTCTAACCCTAGCCCTCAACATAACCCTAACCCTAGGTCCAGTCGTAGCCCTAACCGGATCTCTAACCCTAGCCCTCAACATAACCCTAACCCTAGGTCCAATCGTAACCCTAACCGGATCTCCAACTCGAGCCCTCAACATAACCCTAACCCTAGGTCCAATCGTAGCCCTAATCGGATCTCTAACCCTAGCCCTCGACATAACCCTAACCCTAGGTCCAGTCGTAGCCCTAACCGGATCTCTAGCCATAGCCCTCAACATAACCCTAACCCTAGGTCCAGTCTTAACCCTAACCGGATCTCTAACCCTAGCCCTCAACATAACCCTAACCCTAGGTCCAATCGAAACCCTAACCGGATCTCTAACCCTACCCCTCAACATAACCCTAAGCCTAGGTCCAATCGTAACCCTAACCGGATCTCTAACCCTATCCCTCAACATAACCCTAACCCTAGGTGCAATCGTAACCGTAACCGGATCTCCAACCCTAGCGCTCAACATAACCCTAACCCTAGATCCAATCGTAACCCTAACCGGATCTCTAACCCTAGCCCTCAACATAACCCTAACCCTAGGTCCAATCGTAACCCTAACCGGATCTCTAACCCTAGCCCTCAACATAACCCTAACCCTAGGTCCAATCGTAATTCTAACCGGATCTCTAACCCTAGCCCTCAACATAACCCTAACCCTAGGTCCAATCGTAACCCTAACCGGATCTCTAACCCTAGCCCTCAACATAACCCTAACCCTAGGTCCAATCGTAACCCTAACCGGATCTCTAAACCTAGCCCTCAACATAACCCTAACCCTAGGTCCAATCGTAACCCTAACCGGATCTCTAACCCTAGCCCTCAAAATAACCCTAACCCTAGGTCCAATCGTAACCCTAACTGGATCTCTAACCCTAGCCCTCAACATAACCCTAACCCTAGGTCCAATCGTAACCCTAACCGGATCTCTAACCCTAGCCCTCAACATAACCCTAACCCTAGGTCCAATCGTAACCCTAACCGGATCTCTAACCCTAGCCCTCAACATAACCCTAACCCTAGGTCCAATCGTAAGCATAACCGGATCTCTAACCCTAGCCCTCAACATAACCCTAACCCTAGGTCCAATCGTAACCCTAACCGGATCTCTAACCCTAGCCCTCAACATAACCCTAACCCTAGGTCCAATCGAAACCCTAACCGGATCTCTAATCCTAGCCCTCAACATAAACCTAACCCTAGGTCCAATCGTAACCCTAACCGGATCTCTAACCCTAGCCCTCAACATAACCCTAACCCAACCTCCAGTCGTAACCCTAACCGGATCTCTAACCCTAGCCCTCAACATAATCCTAACCCTAGGTCCAATCGTAACCCTAACCGGATCTCTAACCCTAGCCCTCAACATAACCCTAACCCTAGGTCCAGTCGTAGCCCTAACCGGATCTCTAGCCCTAGCCCTCAACATAACCCTAACCCTAGGTCCAGTCTTAACCCTAACCGGATCTCTAACCCTAGCTCTCAACATAACCCTAAGCCTAGGTCCAATCGTAACCCTAACCGGATCTCTAACCCTATCCCTCAACATAAACCTAACCCTAGGTGCAATCGTAGCCGTAACCGGATCTCCAACCCTAGCGCTCAACATAACCCTAACCCTAGGTCCAGTCGTAGCCCTAACCGGATCTCTAACCCTATCCCTCAACATAACCCTAACCCTAGGTCCAGTCGTAGGCATAACCGGATCTCTAACCCTAGCCCTCAACATAACCCTAACCCTAGGTCCAATCGTAACCCTAACCGGATCTCTAACCCTAGCCCTCAACATAACCCTAACCCTAGGTCCAATCGTAACCCTAACCGGATCTCTAACCCTAGCCCTCAACATAACCCTAACCCTAGGTCCAATCGTAATTCTAACCGGATCTCTAACCCTAGCCCTCAACATAACCCTAACCCTAGGTCCAATCGTAACCCTAACCGGATCTCTAACCCTAGCCCTCAACATAACCCTAACCCTAGGTCCAATCGTAACCCTAACCGGATCTCTAAACCTAGCCCTCAACATAACCCTAACCCTAGGTCCAATCGTAAGCATAACCGGATCTCTAACCCGAGCCCTCAACATAACCCTAACCCTAGGTCCAATCGTAAGCATAACCGGATCTCTAACCCTAGCCCTCAACATAACCCTAACCCTAGGTCCAATCGTAACCCTAACCGGATCTCTAACCCTAGCCCTCAACATAACCCTAACCCTAGGTCCAATCGTAACCCTAACCGGATCTCTAACCCTAGCCCTCAACATAACCCTAACCCTAGGTCCAATCGTAAGCATAACCGGATCTCTAACCCTAGCCCTCAACATAACCCTAACCCTAGGTCCAATCGTAACCCTAAACGTCTCTCTAACCCTAGCCCTCAACATAACCCTAACCCTAGGTCCAATCGTAACCCTAACCGGATCTCTAACCCTAGCCCTCAACATAACCCTAACCCTAGGTCCAATCGTAACCCTAACCGGATCTTTAACCCTAGCGCTCAACATAACCCTAACCTTAGGTCCAATCGTAACTCTGACGGTCTCTCTAACCCTAGCCCTCAACATAACCCTAACCCTAGGTCCAATCGTAACCCTAACCGGATCTCTAACCCTAGCCCTCAACATAACCCTAACCCTAGGTCCAATCGAAACCCTAACCGGATCTCTAACCCTAGCCCTCAACATAACCCTAACCCTAGGTCCAATCGTAACCCTAACCGGATCTCTAACCCTAGCCCTCAACATAACCCTATCCCTAGGTCCAATCGTAACCCTAACCGAATCTCTAACCCTAGCCCTCAACATAACCCTAACCCTAGGTCCAATCGTAACCCTAACCGGATCTCTAAACCTAGCCCTCAACATAACCCTAACCCTAGGTCCAATCGTAACCCTAACCGGATCTCTAACCCTAGCCCTCAACATAACCCTAACCCTAGGTCCAATCGTAACCCTAACCGGATCTCTAACCCTAGCCCTCAACATAACCCTAACCCTAGGTCCAATCGTAATCCTAACCGGATCGCTAACCCTAGCCCTCAACATAACCCTAACCCTAGGTCCAATCTCACCCCTAACCGGATCGCTAACCCTAGCCCTCAACATAACCCTAACCCTAGGTCCAATCGTAACCCTAACCGGATCTCTAACCCTAGCCCTCAACATAACCCTAACCCTAGGTCCAATCGTAACCCTAACCGGATCTCTAACCCTAGCCCTCAACATAACCCTAACCCTAGGTCCAATCGTAAGCATAACCGGATCTCTAACCCTAGCCCTCAACATAACCCTAACCCTAGGTCCAATCGTAACCCTAACCGGATCTCTAACCCTAGCCCTCAACATAACCCTAACCCTAGGTCCAATCGAAACCCTAACCGGATCTCTAATCCTAGCCCTCAACATAAACCTAACCCTAGGTCCAATCGTAACCCTAACCGGATCTCTAACCCTAGCCCTCAACATAACCCTAACCCAACCTCCAGTCGTAACCCTAACCGGATCTCTAACCCTAGCCCTCAACATAATCCTAACCCTAGGTCCAATCGTAACCCTAACCGGATCTCTAACCCTAGCCCTCAACATAACCCTAACCCTAGGTCCAGTCGTAGCCCTAACCGGATCTCTAGCCCTAGCCCTCAACATAACCCTAACCCTAGGTCCAGTCTTAACCCTAACCGGATCTCTAACCCTAGCTCTCAACATAACCCTAAGCCTAGGTCCAATCGTAACCCTAACCGGATCTCTAACCCTATCCCTCAACATAAACCTAACCCTAGGTGCAATCGTAGCCGTAACCGGATCTCCAACCCTAGCGCTCAACATAACCCTAACCCTAGGTCCAGTCGTAGCCCTAACCGGATCTCTAACCCTATCCCTCAACATAACCCTAACCCTAGGTCCAGTCGTAGGCATAACCGGATCTCTAACCCTAGCCCTCAACATAACCCTAACCCTAGGTCCAATCGTAACCCTAACCGGATCTCTAACCCTAGCCCTCAACATAACCCTAACCCTAGGTCCAATCGTAACCCTAACCGGATCTCTAACCCTAGCCCTCAACATAACCCTAACCCTAGGTCCAATCGTAATTCTAACCGGATCTCTAACCCTAGCCCTCAACATAACCCTAACCCTAGGTCCAATCGTAACCCTAACCGGATCTCTAACCCTAGCCCTCAACATAACCCTAACCCTAGGTCCAATCGTAACCCTAACCGGATCTCTAAACCTAGCCCTCAACATAACCCTAACCCTAGGTCCAATCGTAAGCATAACCGGATCTCTAACCCGAGCCCTCAACATAACCCTAACCCTAGGTCCAATCGTAAGCATAACCGGATCTCTAACCCTAGCCCTCAACATAACCCTAACCCTAGGTCCAATCGTAACCCTAACGGGATCTCTAACCCTAGCCCTCAACATAACCCTAACCCTAGGTCCAATCGTAACCCTAACCGGATCTCTAACCCTAGCCCTCAACATAACCCTAACCCTAGGTCCAATCGTAAGCATAACCGGATCTCTAACCCTAGCCCTCAACATAACCCTAACCCTAGGTCCAATCGTAACCCTAAACGTCTCTCTAACCCTAGCCCTCAACATAACCCTAACCCTAGGTCCAATCGTAACCCTAACCGGATCTCTAACCCTAGCCCTCAACATAACCCTAACCCTAGGTCCAATCGTAACCCTAACCGGATCTTTAACCCTAGCGCTCAACATAACCCTAACCTTAGGTCCAATCGTAACTCTGACGGTCTCTCTAACCCTAGCCCTCAACATAACCCTAACCCTAGGTCCAATCGTAACCCTAACCGGATCTCTAACCCTAGCCCTCAACATAACCCTAACCCTAGGTCCAATCGAAACCCTAACCGGATCTCTAACCCTAGCCCTCAACATAACCCTAACCCTAGGTCCAATCGTAACCCTAACCGGATCTCTAACCCTAGCCCTCAACATAACCCTATCCCTAGGTCCAATCGTAACCCTAACCGAATCTCTAACCCTAGCCCTCAACATAACCCTAACCCTAGGTCCAATCGTAACCCTAACCGGATCTCTAAACCTAGCCCTCAACATAACCCTAACCCTAGGTCCAATCGTAACCCTAACCGGATCTCTAACCCTAGCCCTCAACATAACCCTAACCCTAGGTCCAATCGTAACCCTAACCGGATCTCTAACCCTAGCCCTCAACATAACCCTAACCCTAGGTCCAATCGTAATCCTAACCGGATCGCTAACCCTAGCCCTCAACATAACCCTAACCCTAGGTCCAATCTCACCCCTAACCGGATCGCTAACCCTAGCCCTCAACATAACCCTAACCCTAGGTCCAATCGTAACCCTAACCGGATCTCTAACCCTAGCCCTCAACATAACCCTAACCCTAGGTCCAATCGTAACCCTAACCGGATCTCTAAACCTATCCCTCAACATAACCCAAACCCTAGGTCCAATCGTAACCCTAACAGGATCTCTAACCCTAGCCCTCAACATAACCCTAACCCTAGGTCCAATCGGAACCCTAACCGGATCTCTAAACCTATCCCTCAACATAACCCTAACCCCAGGTCCAATCGTAACCCTAACCGGATCTCTAACCCTAGCCCTCAACATAACCCTAACCCAAGGTCCAGTCGTAGCCCTAACCGGATCTCTAACCCTAGCCCTCAACATAACCCTAACCCTAGGTCCAATCGTAACCCTAACCGTTTCTCTAACCCTCGCCCTCAACATAACCCTCACTCTAGGTCCAATCGTAACCCTAACCTGATCTCTAACCCTAGCCCTCAAGATAACACTAACCCTAGGTCCAATCGTAACCCTAACCGGATCTCTAACCCTAGCCCTCAACATAACCCTAACCCTAGGTCCAATCTTAAGCATAACCGGATCTCTAACCCTAGCGCTCAACATAACCCTAACCCTAGGTCCAATCGTACCCCTAACCGGATCTCTAAACCTATCCCTCAACATAACCCTAACCCTAGGTCCAATCGTAACCCTAACCTGATCTCTAACCCTAGCCCTCAACATAACCCTAACCCTAGGTCCAATCGTAACCCTAACCGGATCTCTAACCCTAGCCCTCAACATAACCCTAACCCTTGGTCCAATCGTAAGCATAACCGGATCTCTAACCCTAGCCCTCAACATAACCCTAACCCTAGGTCCAATCGTAACCCTAACCGGATCTCTAACCCTAGCCCTCAACATAACCCTAACCCTAGGTCCAATCGTAAGCATAACCGGATCTCTAACCCTAACCCTCAACATAACCCTAACCCTAGGTCCAATCGTAACCCTAAACGTCTCTCTAACGCTAACCCTCAACATAACCCTAACCCTAGGTCCAATCGTAACCCTAACCGGATCTCTAACCCTAGCCCTCAACATAACCCTAACCCTAGGTCCAATCGTAACCCTAACCGGATCTTTAAACCTAGCGCTCAACATAACCCTAACCTTAGGTCCAATCGTAACCCTGACGGTCTCTCTAACCCTAGCCCTCAACATAACCCTAACCCTAGGTCCAATCGTAACCCTAACCGGATCTCTAACCCTAGCCCTCAACATAACCCTAACCCTAGGTCCAATCGAAACCCTAACCGGATCTCTAACCCTAGCCCTCAACATAACCCTAACCCTAGGTCCAATCGTAACCCTAACCGGATCTCTAAACCTAGCCCTCAACATAACCCTAACACAACCTCCAGTCGTAACCCTAACCGGATCTCTAACCCTAGCCCTCAACATAACCCTAACCCTAGGTGCAATCGTAGCCCTAACCGAATCTCTAACCCTAGCCCTCAACATAACCCTAACCCTAGGTCCAGTCGTAGCCCTAACCGGATCTCTAACCCTAGCCCTCAACATAACCCTAACCCTAGGTCCAATCGTAACCCTAACCGGATCTCCAACTCGAGCCCTCAACATAACCCTAACCCTAGGTCCAATCGTAGCCCTAACCGGATCTCTAACCCTAGCCCTCGACATAACCCTAACCCTAGGTCCAGTCGTAGCCCTAACCGGATCTCTAGACCTAGCCCTCAACATAACCCTAACCCTAGGTCCAGTCTTAACCCTAACCGGATCTCTAACCCTAGCTCTCAACATAACCCTAAGCCTAGGTCCAATCGTAACCCTAACCGGATCTCTAACCCTATCCCTCAACATAACCCTAACCCTAGGTGCAATCGTAACCGTAACCGGATCTCCAACCCTAGCGCTCAACATAACCCTAACCCTAGGTCCAATCGTAACCCTAACCGGATCTCTAACCCTAGCCCTCAACATAACCCTAACCCTAGGTCCAATCGTAACCCTAACCGGATCTCTAACCCTAGCCCTCAACATAACCCTAACCCTAGGTCCAATCGTAATTCTAACCGGATCTCTAACCCTAGCCCTCAACATAACCCTAACCCTAGGTCCAATCGTAACCCTAACCGGATCTCTAACCCTAGCCCTCAACATAACCCTAACCCTAGGTCCAATCGTAACCCTAACCGGATCTCTAACCCTAGCCCTCAACATAACCCTAACCCTAGGTCCAGTCGTAGCCCTAACCGGATCTCTAGCCCTAGCCCTCAACATAACCCTAACCCTAGGTCCAGTCTTAACCCTAACCGGATCTCTAACCCTAGCTCTCAACATAACCCTAAGCCTAGGTCCAATCGTAACCCTATCCGGATCTCTAACCCTATCCCTCAACATAAACCTAACCCTAGGTGCAATCGTAGCCGTAACCGGATCTCCAACCCTAGCGCTCAACATAACCCTAACCCTAGGTCCAGTCGTAGCCCTAACCGGATCTCTAACCCTATCCCTCAACATAACCCTAACCCTAGGTCCAGTCGTAGGCATAACCGGATCTCTAACCCTAGCCCTGAACATAACCCTAACCCTAGGTCCAATCGTAACCCTAACCGGATCTCTAACCCTAGCCCTCAACATAACCCTAACCCTAGGTCCAATCGTAACCCTAACCGGATCTCGAACCCTAGCCCTCAACATAACCCTAACCCTAGGTCCAATCGTAATTCTAACCGGATCTCTAACCCTAGCCCTCAACATAACCCTAACCCTAGGTCCAATCGTAACCCTAACCGGATCTCTAACCCTAGCCCTCAACATAACCCTAACCCTAGGTCCAATCGTAACCCTAACCGGATCTCTAAACCTAGCCCTCAACATAACCCTAACCCTAGGTCCAATCGTAAGCATAACCGGATCTCTAACCCGAGCCCTCAACATAACCCTAACCCTAGGTCCAATCGTAAGCATAACCGGATCTCTAACCCTAGCCCTCAACATAACCCTAACCCTAGGTCCAATCGTAACCCTAACGGGATCTCTAACCCTAGCCCTCAACATAACCCTAACCCTAGGTCCAATCGTAACCCTAACCGGATCTCTAACCCTAGCCCTCAACATAACCCTAACCCTAGGTCCAATCGTAAGCATAACCGGATCTCTAACCCTAGCCCTCAACATAACCCTAACCCTAGGTCCAATCGTAACCCTAAACGTCTCTCTAACCCTAGCCCTCAACATAACCCTAACCCTAGGTCCAATCGTAACCCTAACCGGATCTCTAACCCTAGCCCTCAACATAACCCTAACCCTAGGTCCAATCGTAACCCTAACCGGATGTTTAACCCTAGCGCTCAACATAACCCTAACCTTAGGTCCAATCGTAACTCTGACGGTCTCTCTAACCCTAGCCCTCAACATAACCCTAACCCTAGGTCCAATCGTAACCCTAACCGGATCTCTAACCCTAGCCCTCAACATAACCCTAACCCTAGGTCCAATCGAAACCCTAACCGGATCTCTAACCCTAGCCCTCAACATAACCCTAACCCTAGGTCCAATCGTAACCCTAACCGGATCTCTAACCCTAGCCCTCAACATAACCCTAACACAACCTCCAGTCGTAACCCTAACCGGATCTCTAACCCTAGCCCTCAACATAACCCTAACCCTAGGTCCAATCGTAACCCTAACCGGATCTCTAACCCTAGCCCTCAACGTAACCCTAACCCAACCTCCAGTCGTAACCCTAACCGGATCTCTAACCCGAGCCCTCAACATAATCCTAACCCTAGGTCCAATCGTAACCCTAACCGGATCTCTAACCCTAGCCCTCAACATAACCCTAACCCTAGGTCCAGTCGTAGCCCGAACCGGATCTCTAACCCTAGCCCTCAACATAACGCTAAACCTAGGTCCAATCGTAACCCTAACCGGATCTCTAACCCGAGCCCTCAACATAACCCTAACCCTAGGTCCAATCGTAGCCCTAACTGGATCTCTAACCCTAGCCCTCGACATAACCCTAACCCTAGGTCCAGTCGTAGCCCTAACCGGATCTCTAGCCCTAGCCCTCAACCTAACCCTAACCCTAGGTCCAGTCTGAACCCTAACCGGATCTCTAACACTAGCTCTCAACATAACCCTAAGCCTAGGTCCAATCGTAACCCTAACCGGATCTCTAACCCTATCCCTCAACATAAACCTAACCCTAGGTGCAATCGTAGCCGTAACCGGATCTCCAACCCTAGCGCTCAACATAACCCTAACCCTAGGTCCAGTCGTAGCCCTAACCGGATCTCTAACCCTATCCCTCAACATAACCCTAACCCTAGGTCCAGTCGTAAGCATAACCGGATCTCTAATCCTAGCCCTCAACATAACCCTAACCCTAGGTCCAATCGTAACCCTAACCGGATCTCTAACCCTAGCCCTCAACATAACCCTAACCCTAGGTCCAATCGTAACCCTAACCGGATCTCTAACCCTAGCCCTCAACATAACCCTAACCCTAGGTCCAATCGTAATTCTAACCGGATCTCTAACCCTAGCCCTCAACATAACCCTAACCCTAGGTCCAATCGTAACTCTAACGGGATCTCTAACCCTAGCCCTCAACATAACCCTAACCCTAGGTCCAATCGTAACCCTAACCGGATCTCTAACCCTAGCCCTCAACATAACCCTAACCCTAGGTCCAATCGTAAGCATAACCGGATCTCTAACCCTAGCCCTCAACATAACCCTAACCCTAGGTCCAATCGTAACCCTAAACGTCTCTCTAACCCTAGCCCTCAACATAACCCTAACCCTAGGTCCAATCGTAACCCTAACCGGATCTCTAACCCTAGCCCTCAACATAACCCTAACCCTAGGTCCAATCGTAACCCTAACCGGATCTTTAACCCTAGCGCTCAACATAACCCTAACCTTAGGTCCAATCGTAACTCTGACGGTCTCTCTAACCCTAGCCCTCAACATAACCCTAACCCTAGGTCCAATCGTAACCCTAACCGGATCTCTAACCCTAGCCCTCAACATAACCCTAACCCTAGGTCCAATCGAAACCCTAACCGGATCTCTAACCCTAGCCCTCAACATAACCCTAACCCTAGGTCCAATCGTAACCCTAACCGGATCTCTAACCCTAGCCCTCAACATAACCCTATCCCTAGGTCCAATCGTAACCCTAACCGGATCTCTAACCCTAGCCCTCAACATAACCCTAACCCTAGGTCCAATCGTAACCCTAACCGGATCTCTAAACCTAGCCCTCAACATAACCCTAACCCTAGGTCCAATCGTAACCCTAACCGGATCTCTAACCCTAGCCCTCAACATAACCCTAACCCTAGGTCCAATCGTAACCCTAACCGGATCTCTAACCCTAGCCCTCAACATAACCCTAACCCTAGGTCCAATCGTAATCCTAACCGGATCGCTAACCCTAGCCCTCAACATAACCCTAACCCTAGGTCCAATCTCACCCCTAACCGCATCGCTAACCCTAGCCCTCAACATAACCCTAACCCTAGGTCCAATCGTAACCCTAACCGGATCTCTAACCCTAGCCCTCAACATAACCCTAACCCTAGGTCCAATCGTAACCCTAACCGGATCAATAAACCTATCCCTCAACATAACCCAAACCCTAGGTCCAATCGTAACCCTAACAGGATCTCTAACCCTAGCCCTCAACATAACCCTAACCCTAGGTCCAATCGGAACCCTAACCGGATCTCTAAACCTATCCCTCAACATAACCCTAACCCTAGGTCCAATCGTAACCCTAACCGGATCTCTAACCCTAGCCCTCAACATAACCCTAACCCAAGGTCCAGTCGTAGCCCTAACCGGATCTCTAACCCTAGCCCTCAACATAACCCTAACCCTAGGTCCAATCGTAACCCTAACCGTTTCTCTAACCCTCGCCCTCAACATAACCCTCACTCTAGGTCCAATCGTAACCCTAACCTGATCTCTAACCCTAGCCCTCAAGATAACACTAACCCTAGGTCCAATCGTAACCCTAACCGGATCTCTAACCCTAGCCCTCAACATAACCCTAACCCTAGGTCCAATCTTAAGCATAACCGGATCTCTAACCCTAGCGCTCAACATAACCCTAACCCTAGGTCCAATCGTACCCCTAACCGGATCTCTAAACCTATCCCTCAACATAACCCTAACCCTAGGTCCAATCGTAACCCTAACCTGATCTCTAACCCTAGCCCTCAACATAACCCTAACCCTAGGTCCAATCGTAACCCTAACCGGATCTCTAACCCTAGCCCTCAACATAACCCTAACCCTTGGTCCAATCGTAAGCATAACCGGATCTCTAACCCTAGCCCTCAACATAACCCTAACCCTAGGTCCAATCGTAACCCTAACCGGATCTCTAACCCTAGCCCTCAACATAACCCTAACCCTAGGTCCAATCGTAAGCATAACCGGATCTCTAACCCTAACCCTCAACATAACCCTAACCCTAGGTCCAATCGTAACCCTAAACGTCTCTCTAACGCTAACCCTCAACATAACCCTAACCCTAGGTCCAATCGTAACCCTAACCGGATCTCTAACCCTAGCCCTCAACATAACCCTAACCCTAGGTCCAATCGTAACCCTAACCGGATCTTTAAACCTAGCGCTCAACATAACCCTAACCTTAGGTCCAATCGTAACCCTGACGGTCTCTCTAACCCTAGCCCTCAACATAACCCTAACCCTAGGTCCAATCGTAACCCTAACCGGATCTCTAACCCTAGCCCTCAACATAACCCTAACCCTAGGTCCAATCGAAACCCTAACCGGATCTCTAACCCTAGCCCTCAACATAACCCTAACCCTAGGTCCAATCGTAACCCTAACCGGATCTCTAACCCTAGCCCTCAACATAACCCTAACACAACCTCCAGTCGTAACCCTAACCGGATCTCTAACCCTAGCCCTCAACATAACCCTAACCCTAGGTGCAATCGTAGCCCTAACCGAATCTCTAACCCTAGCCCTCAACATAAACCTAACCCTAGGTCCAATCGTAGCCCTAACCGGATCTCTAACCCTAGCCCTCGACATAACCCTAACCCTAGGTCCAGTCGTAGCCCTAACCGGATCTCTAGCCCTAGCCCTCAACATAACCCTAACCCTAGGTCCAGTCTTAACCCTAACCGGATCTCTAACCCTAGCTCTCAACATAACCCTAAGCCTAGGTCCAATCGTAACCCTAACCGGATCTCTAACCCTATCCCTCAACATAACCCTAACCCTAGGTGCAATCGTAACCGTAACCGGATCTCCAACCCTAGCGCTCAACATAACCCTAACCCTAGGTCCAATCGTAACCCTAACCGGATCTCTAACCCTAGCCCTCAACATAACCCTAACCCTAGGTCCAATCGTAACCCTAACCGGATCTCTAACCCTAGCCCTCAACATAACCCTAACCCTAGGTCCAATCGTAATTCTAACCGGATCTCTAACCCTAGCCCTCAACATAACCCTAACCCTAGGTCCAATCGTAACCCTAACCGGATCTCTAACCCTAGCCCTCAACATAACCCTAACCCTAGGTCCAATCGTAACCCTAACCGGATCTCTAAACCTAGCCCTCAACATAACCCTAACCCTAGGTCCAATCGTAACCCTAACCGGATCTCTAACCCTAGCCCTCAAAATAACCCTAACCCTAGGTCCAATCGTAACCCTAACTGGATCTCTAACCCTAGCCCTCAACATAACCCTAACCCTAGGTCCAATCGTAACCCTAACCGGATCTCTAACCCTAGCCCTCAACATAACCCTAACCCTAGGTCCAATCGTAACCCTAACCGGATCTCTAACCCTAGCCCTCAACGTAACCCTAACCCTAGGTCCAATCGTAAGCATAACCGGATCTCTAACCCTAGCCCTCAACATAACCCTAACCCTAGGTCCAATCGTAACCCTAACCGGATCTCTAACCCTAGCCCTCAACATAACCCTAACCCTAGGTCCAATCGAAACCCTAACCGGATCTCTAATCCTAGCCCTCAACATAAACCTAACCTTAGGTCCAATCGTAACCCTAACCGGATCTCTAACCCTAGCCCTCAACATAACCCTAACCCAACCTCCAGTCGTAACCCTAACCGGATCTCTAACCCTAGCCCTCAACATAATCCTAACCCTAGGTCCAATCGTAACCCTAACCGGATCTCTAACCCTAGCCCTCAACATAACCCTAACCCTAGGTCCAGTCGTAGCCCTAACCGGATCTCTAGCCCTAGCCCTCAACATAACCCTAACCCTAGGTCCAGTCTTAACCCTAACCGGATCTCTAACCCTAGCTCTCAACATAACCCTAAGCCTAGGTCCAATCGTAACCCTATCCGGATCTCTAACCCTATCCCTCAACATAAACCTAACCCTAGGTCCAGTCGTAGCCCTAACCGGATCTCTAACCCTATCCCTCAACATAACCCTAACCCTAGGTCCAGTCGTAGGCATAACCGGATCTCTAACCCTAGCCCTCAACATAACCCTAACCCTAGGTCCAATCGTAACCCTAACCGGATCTCTAACCCTAGCCCTCAACATAACCCTAACCCTAGGTCCAATCGTAACCCTAACCGGATCTCTAACCCTAGCCCTCAACATAACCCTAACCCTAGGTCCAATCGTAATTCTAACCGGATCTCTAACCCTAGCCCTCAACATAACCCTAACCCTAGGTCCAATCGTAACCCTAACCGGATCTCTAACCCTAGCCCTCAACATAACCCTAACCCTAGGTCCAATCGTAACCCTAACCGGATCTCTAAACCTAGCCCTCAACATAACCCTAACCCTAGGTCCAATCGTAAGCATAACCGGATCTCTAACCCGAGCCCTCAACATAACCCTAACCCTAGGTCCAATCGTAAGCATAACCGGATCTCTAACCCTAGCCCTCAACATAACCCTAACCCTAGGTCCAATCGTAACCCTAACGGGATCTCTAACCCTAGCCCTCAACATAACCCTAACCCTAGGTCCAATCGTAACCCTAACCGGATCTCTAACCCTAGCCCTCAACATAACCCTAACCCTAGGTCCAATCGTAAGCATAACCGGATCTCTAACCCTAGCCCTCAACATAACCCTAACCCTAGGTCCAATCGTAACCCTAAACGTCTCTCTAACCCTAGCCCTCAACATAACCCTAACCCTAGGTCCAATCGTAACCCTAACCGGATCTCTAACCCTAGCCCTCAACATAACCCTAACCCTAGGTCCAATCGTAACCCTAACCGGATCTTTAACCCTAGCGCTCAACATAACCCTAACCTTAGGTCCAATCGTAACTCTGACGGTCTCTCTAACCCTAGCCCTCAACATAACACTAACCCTAGGTCCAATCGTAACCCTAACCGGATCTCTAACCCTAGCCCTCAACATAACCCTAACCCTAGGTCCAATCGAAACCCTAACCAGATCTCTAACCCTAGCCCTCAACATAACCCTAACCCTAGGTCCAATCGTAACCCTAACCGGATCTCTAATCCTAGCGCTCAACATAACCCTAACCCTAGGTCCAATCGTAACCCTAACCGGATCTCTAACCCTAGCCCTCAACATAACCCTAACCCTAGGTCCAATCGTAACCCTAACCGGATCTCTAACCCTAGCCCTCAACATAACCCTAACCCAACCTCCAGTCGTAACCCTAACCGGATCTCTAACCCGAGCCCTCAACATAATCCTAACCCTAGGTCCAATCGTAACCCTAACCGGATCTCTAACCCTAGCCCTCAACATAACCCTAACCCTAGGTCCAGTCGTAGCCCGAACCGGATCTCTAACCCTAGCCCTCAACATAACGCTAACCCTAGGTCCAATCGTAACCCTAACCGGATCTCTAACCCGAGCCCTCAACATAACCCTAACCCTAGGTCCAATCGTAGCCCTAACTGGATCTCTAACCCTAGCCCTCGACATAACCCTAACCCTAGGTCCAGTCGTAGCCCTAACCGGATCTCTAGCCCTAGCCCTCAACCTAACCCTAACCCTAGGTCCAGTCTTAACCCTAACCGGATCTCTAACACTAGCTCTCAACATAACCCTAAGCCTAGGTCCAATCGTAACCCTAACCGGATCTCTAACCCTATCCCTCAACATAAACCTAACCCTAGGTGCAATCGTAGCCGTAACCGGATCTCCAACCCTAGCGCTCAACATAACCCTAACCCTAGGTCCAGTCGTAGCCCTAACCGGATCTCTAACCCTATCCCTCAACATAACCCTAACCCTAGGTCCAGTCGTAAGCATAACCGGATCTCTAATCCTAGCCCTCAACATAACCCTAACCCTAGGTACAATCGTAACCCTAACCGGATCTCTAACCCTAGCCCTCAACATAACCCTAACCCTAGGTCCAATCGTAACCCTAACCGGATCTCTAACCCTAGCCCTCAACATAACCCTAACCCTAGGTCCAATCGTAATTCTAACCGGATCTCTAACCCTAGCCCTCAACATAACCCTAACCCTAGGTCCAATCGTAACCCTAACCGGATCTCTAACCCTAGCCCTCAACATAACCCTAACCCTAGGTCCAATCGTAACCCTAACCGGATCTCTAAACCCAGACCTCAACATAACCCTAACCCTAGGTCCAATCGTAAGCATAACCGGATCTCTAACCCGAGCCCTCAACATAACCCTAACCCTAGGTCCAATCGTAACCCTAACCGGATCTCTAACCCTAGCCCTCAACATAACCCTAACACAACCTCCAGTCGTAACCCTAACCGGATCTCTAACCCTAGCCCTCAACATAACCCTAACCCTAGGTGCAATCGTAGCCCTAACCGAATCTCTAACCCTAGCCCTCAACATAACCCTAACCCTAGGTCCAGTCGTAGCCCTAACCGGATCTCTAACCCTAGCCCTCAACATAACCCTAACCCTAGGTCCAATCGTAACCGTTACCGGATCTCCAACCCGAGCCCTCAACATAACCCTAACCCTAGGTGCAATCGTAGCCCTAACCGAATCTCTAACCCTAGCCCTCAACATAACCCTAACCCTAGGTCCAGTCGTAGCCCTAACCGGATCTCTAACCCTAGCCCTCAACATAACCCTAACCCTAGGTCCAATCGTAACCGTTACCGGATCTCCAACCCGAGCCCTCAACATAACCCTAACCCTAGGTCCAATCGTAGCCCTAACCGGATCTCTAACCCTAGCCCTCGACATAACCCTAACCCTAGGTCCAGTCTTAACCCTAACCGGATCTCTAACCCTAGCTCTCAACATAACCCTAAGCCTAGGTCCAATCGTAACCCTAACCGGATCTCTAACCCTATCCCTCAACATAACCCTAACCCTAGGTCCAATCGTAACCGTAACCGGATCTCCAACCCTAGCGCTCAACATAACCCTAACCCTAGGTCCAATCGTAACCCTAACCGGATCTCTAACCCTAGCCCTCAACATAACCCTAACCCTAGGTCCAATCGTAACCCTAACCGGATCTCTTACACTAGCCCTCAACATAACCCTAACCCTAGGTCCAATCGTAATTCTAACCGGATCTCTAACCCTAGCCCTCAACATAACCCTAACCCTAGGTCCAATCGTAACCCTAACCGGATCTCTAACCCTAGCCCTCAACATAACCCTAACCCTAGGTCCAATCGTAACCCTAACCGGATCTCTAAACCTAGCCCTCAACATAACCCTAACCCTAGGTCCAATCGTAACCCTAACCGGATCTCTAACCCTAGCCCTCAAAATAACCCTAACCCTAGGTCCAATCGTAACCCTAACTGGATCTCTAACCCTAGCCCTCAACATAACCCTAACCCTAGGTCCAATCGTAACCCTAACCGGATCTCTAACCCTAGCCCTCAACATAACCCTAACCCTAGGTCCAATCGTAACCCTAACCGGATCTCTAACCCTAGCCCTCAACATAACCCTAACCCTAGGTCCAATCGTAAGCATAACCGGATCTCTAACCCTAGCCCTCAACATAACCCTAACCCTAGGTCCAATCGTAACCCTAACCGGATCTCTAACCCTAGCCCTCAACATTACCCTAACCCTAGGTCCAATCGTAACCCTAACCGGATCTCTAACCCTAGCCCTCAACATAACCCTAACCCTAGGTCCAATCGTAACCCTAACCGAATCTCTAACCCTAGCCCTCAACATAACCCTAACCCTAGGTCCAATCGTAACCCTAACCGGATCGCTAACCCTAGCCCTCAACATAACCCTAACCCTAGGTCCAATCGTAACCCTAACCGGATCTCTAACCCTAGCCCTCAACATAACCCTAACCCTAGGTCCAATCGTAAGCATAACCGGATCTCTAACCCTAGCCCTCAACATAACCCTAACCCTAGGTCCAATCGTAACCCTAAACGTCTCTCTAACCCTAGCCCTCAACATAACCCTAACCCTAGGTCCAATCGTAACCCTAACCGGATCTCTAACCCTAGCCCTCAACATAACCCTAACCCTAGGTCCAATCGTAACCCTAACCGGATCTTTAACCCTAGCGCTCAACATAACCCTAACCTTAGGTCCAATCGTAACTCTGACGGTCTCTCTAACCCTAGCCCTCAACATAACACTAACCCTAGGTCCAATCGTAACCCTAACCGGATCTCTAACCCTAGCCCTCAACATAACCCTAACCCTAGGTCCAATCGAAACCCTAACCAGATCTCTAACCCTAGCCCTCAACATAACCCTAACCCTAGGTCCAATCGTAACCCTAACCGGATCTCTAACCCTAGCCCTCAACATAACCCTAACACAACCTCCAGTCGTAACCCTAACCGGATCTCTAACCCTAGCCCTCAACATAACCCTAACCCTAGGTCCAATCGTAACCCTAACCGGATCTCTAACCCTAGCCCTCAACATAACCCTAACCCAACCTCCAGTCGTAACCCTAACCGGATCTCTAACCCGAGCCATCAACATAATCCTAACCCTAGGTCCAATCGTAACCCTAACCGGATCTCTAACCCTAGCCCTCAACATAACCCTAACCCTAGGTCCAGTCGTAGCCCGAACCGGATCTCTAACCCTAGCCCTCAACATAACGCTAACCCTAGGTCCAATCGTAACCCTAACCGGATCTCTAACCCGAGCCCTCAACATAACCCTAACCCTAGGTCCAATCGTAGCCCTAACTGGATCTCTAACCCTAGCCCTCGACATAACCCTAACCCTAGGTCCAGTCGTAGCCCTAACCGGATCTCTAGCCCTAGCCCTCAACCTAACCCTAACCCTAGGTCCAGTCTTAACCCTAACCGGATCTCTAACACTAGCTCTCAACATAACCCTAAGCCTAGGTCCAATCGTAACCCTAACCGGATCTCTAACCCTATCCCTCAACATAAACCTAACCCTAGGTGCAATCGTAGCCGTAACCGGATCTCCAACCCTAGCGCTCAACATAACCCTAACCCTAGGTCCAGTCGTAGCCCTAACCGGATCTCTAACCCTATCCCTCAACATAACCCTAACCCTAGGTCCAGTCGTAAGCATAACCGGATCTCTAATCCTAGCCCTCAACATAACCCTAACCCTAGGTACAATCGTAACCCTAACCGGATCTCTAACCCTAGCCCTCAACATAACCCTAACCCTAGGTCCAATCGTAACCCTAACCGGATCTCTAACCCTAGCCCTCAACATAACCCTAACCCTAGGTCCAATCGTAACCCTAACCGGATCTCTAACCCTAGCCCTCAACATAACCCTAACCCTAGGTCCAATCGTAATTCTAACCGGATCTCTAACCCTAGCCCTCAACATAACCCTAACCCTAGGTCCAATCGTAACCCTAACCGGATCTCTAACCCTAGCCCTCAACATAACCCTAACCCTAGGTCCAATCGTAACCCTAACCGGATCTCTAAACCCAGACCTCAACATAACCCTAACCCTAGGTCCAATCGTAAGCATAACCGGATCTCTAACCCGAGCCCTCAACATAACCCTAACCCTAGGTCCAATCGTAACCCTAACCGGATCTCTAACCCTAGCCCTCAACATAACCCTAACACAACCTCCAGTCGTAACCCTAACCGGATCTCTAACCCTAGCCCTCAACATAACCCTAACCCTAGGTGCAATCGTAGCCCTAACCGAATCTCTAACCCTAGCCCTCAACATAACCCTAACCCTAGGTCCAGTCGTAGCCCTAACCGGATCTCTAACCCTAGCCCTCAACATAACCCTAACCCTAGGTCCAATCGTAACCGTTACCGGATCTCCAACCCGAGCCCTCAACATAACCCTAACCCTAGGTGCAATCGTAGCCCTAACCGAATCTCTAACCCTAGCCCTCAACATAACCCTAACCCTAGGTCCAGTCGTAGCCCTAACCGGATCTCTAACCCTAGCCCTCAACATAACCCTAACCCTAGGTCCAATCGTAACCGTTACCGGATCTCCAACCCGAGCCCTCAACATAACCCTAACCCTAGGTCCAATCGTAGCCCTAACCGGATCTCTAACCCTAGCCCTCGACATAACCCTAACCCTAGGTCCAGTCTTAACCCTAACCGGATCTCTAACCCTAGCTCTCAACATAACCCTAAGCCTAGGTCCAATCGTAACCCTAACCGGATCTCTAACCCTATCCCTCAACATAACCCTAACCCTAGGTCCAATCGTAACCGTAACCGGATCTCCAACCCTAGCGCTCAACATAACCCTAACCCTAGGTCCAATCGTAACCCTAACCGGATCTCTAACCCTAGCCCTCAACATAACCCTAACCCTAGGTCCAATCGTAACCCTAACCGGATCTCTTACACTAGCCCTCAACATAACCCTAACCCTAGGTCCAATCGTAATTCTAACCGGATCTCTAACCCTAGCCCTCAACATAACCCTAACCCTAGGTCCAATCGTAACCCTAACCGGATCTCTAACCCTAGCCCTCAACATAACCCTAACCCTAGGTCCAATCGTAACCCTAACCGGATCTCTAAACCTAGCCCTCAACATAACCCTAACCCTAGGTCCAATCGTAACCCTAACCGGATCTCTAACCCTAGCCCTCAAAATAACCCTAACCCTAGGTCCAATCGTAACCCTAACTGGATCTCTAACCCTAGCCCTCAACATAACCCTAACCCTAGGTCCAATCGTAACCCTAACCGGATCTCTAACCCTAGCCCTCAACATAACCCTAACCCTAGGTCCAATCGTAACCCTAACCGGATCTCTAACCCTAGCCCTCAACATAACCCTAACCCTAGGTCCAATCGTAAGCATAACCGGATCTCTAACCCTAGCCCTCAACATAACCCTAACCCTAGGTCCAATCGTAACCCTAACCGGATCTCTAACCCTAGCCCTCAACATTACCCTAACCCTAGGTCCAATCGTAACCCTAACCGGATCTCTAACCCTAGCCCTCAACATAACCCTAACCCTAGGTCCAATCGTAACCCTAACCGAATCTCTAACCCTAGCCCTCAACATAACCCTAACCCTAGGTCCAATCGTAACCCTAACCGGATCGCTAACCCTAGCCCTCAACATAACCCTAACCCTAGGTCCAATCGTAACCCTAACCGGATCTCTAACCCTAGCCCTCAACATAACCCTAACCCTAGGTCCAATCGTAAGCATAACCGGATCTCTAACCCTAGCCCTCAACATAACCCTAACCCTAGGTCCAATCGTAACCCTAAACGTCTCTCTAACCCTAGCCCTCAACATAACCCTAACCCTAGGTCCAATCGTAACCCTAACCGGATCTCTAACCCTAGCCCTCAACATAACCCTAACCCTAGGTCCAATCGTAACCCTAACCGGATCTTTAACCCTAGCGCTCAACATAACCCTAACCTTAGGTCCAATCGTAACTCTGACGGTCTCTCTAACCCTAGCCCTCAACATAACACTAACCCTAGGTCCAATCGTAACCCTAACCGGATCTCTAACCCTAGCCCTCAACATAACCCTAACCCTAGGTCCAATCGAAACCCTAACCAGATCTCTAACCCTAGCCCTCAACATAACCCTAACCCTAGGTCCAATCGTAACCCTAACCGGATCTCTAACCCTAGCCCTCAACATAACCCTAACACAACCTCCAGTCGTAACCCTAACCGGATCTCTAACCCTAGCCCTCAACATAACCCTAACCCTAGGTCCAATCGTAACCCTAACCGGATCTCTAACCCTAGCCCTCAACATAACCCTAACCCAACCTCCAGTCGTAACCCTAACCGGATCTCTAACCCGAGCCATCAACATAATCCTAACCCTAGGTCCAATCGTAACCCTAACCGGATCTCTAACCCTAGCCCTCAACATAACCCTAACCCTAGGTCCAGTCGTAGCCCGAACCGGATCTCTAACCCTAGCCCTCAACATAACGCTAACCCTAGGTCCAATCGTAACCCTAACCGGATCTCTAACCCGAGCCCTCAACATAACCCTAACCCTAGGTCCAATCGTAGCCCTAACTGGATCTCTAACCCTAGCCCTCGACATAACCCTAACCCTAGGTCCAGTCGTAGCCCTAACCGGATCTCTAGCCCTAGCCCTCAACCTAACCCTAACCCTAGGTCCAGTCTTAACCCTAACCGGATCTCTAACACTAGCTCTCAACATAACCCTAAGCCTAGGTCCAATCGTAACCCTAACCGGATCTCTAACCCTATCCCTCAACATAAACCTAACCCTAGGTGCAATCGTAGCCGTAACCGGATCTCCAACCCTAGCGCTCAACATAACCCTAACCCTAGGTCCAGTCGTAGCCCTAACCGGATCTCTAACCCTATCCCTCAACATAACCCTAACCCTAGGTCCAGTCGTAAGCATAACCGGATCTCTAATCCTAGCCCTCAACATAACCCTAACCCTAGGTACAATCGTAACCCTAACCGGATCTCTAACCCTAGCCCTCAACATAACCCTAACCCTAGGTCCAATCGTAACCCTAACCGGATCTCTAACCCTAGCCCTCAACATAACCCTAACCCTAGGTCCAATCGTAATTCTAACCGGATCTCTAACCCTAGCCCTCAACATAACCCTAACCCTAGGTCCAATCGTAACCCTAACCGGATCTCTAACCCTAGCCCTCAACATAACCCTAACCCTAGGTCCAATCGTAACCCTAACCGGATCTCTAAACCCAGACCTCAACATAACCCTAACCCTAGGTCCAATCGTAAGCATAACCGGATCTCTAACCCGAGCCCTCAACATAACCCTAACCCTAGGTCCAATCGTAACCCTAACCGGATCTCTAACCCTAGCCCTCAACATAACCCTAACACAACCTCCAGTCGTAACCCTAACCGGATCTCTAACCCTAGCCCTCAACATAACCCTAACCCTAGGTGCAATCGTAGCCCTAACCGAATCTCTAACCCTAGCCCTCAACATAACCCTAACCCTAGGTCCAGTCGTAGCCCTAACCGGATCTCTAACCCTAGCCCTCAACATAACCCTAACCCTAGGTCCAATCGTAACCGTTACCGGATCTCCAACCCGAGCCCTCAACATAACCCTAACCCTAGGTGCAATCGTAGCCCTAACCGAATCTCTAACCCTAGCCCTCAACATAACCCTAACCCTAGGTCCAGTCGTAGCCCTAACCGGATCTCTAACCCTAGCCCTCAACATAACCCTAACCCTAGGTCCAATCGTAACCGTTACCGGATTTCCAACCCGAGCCCTCAACATAACCCTAACCCTAGGTCCAATCGTAGCCCTAACCGGATCTCTAACCCTAGCCCTCGACATAACCCTAACCCTAGGTCCAGTCTTAACCCTAACCGGATCTCTAACCCTAGCTCTCAACATAACCCTAAGCCTAGGTCCAATCGTAACCCTAACCGGATCTCTAACCCTATCCCTCAACATAACCCTAACCCTAGGTCCAATCGTAACCGTAACCGGATCTCCAACCCTAGCGCTCAACATAACCCTAACCCTAGGTCCAATCGTAACCCTAACCGGATCTCTAACCCTAGCCCTCAACATAACCCTAACCCTAGGTCCAATCGTAACCCTAACCGGATCTCTTACACTAGCCCTCAACATAACCCTAACCCTAGGTCCAATCGTAATTCTAACCGGATCTCTAACCCTAGCCCTCAACATAACCCTAACCCTAGGTCCAATCGTAACCCTAACCGGATCTCTAACCCTAGCCCTCAACATAACCCTAACCCTAGGTCCAATCGTAACCCTAACCGGATCTCTAAACCTAGCCCTCAACATAACCCTAACCCTAGGTCCAATCGTAACCCTAACCGGATCTCTAACCCTAGCCCTCAAAATAACCCTAACCCTAGGTCCAATCGTAACCCTAACTGGATCTCTAACCCTAGCCCTCAACATAACCCTAACCCTAGGTCCAATCGTAACCCTAACCGGATCTCTAACCCTAGCCCTCAACATAACCCTAACCCTAGGTCCAATCGTAACCCTAACCGGATCTCTAACCCTAGCCCTCAACATAACCCTAACCCTAGGTCCAATCGTAAGCATAACCGGATCTCTAACCCTAGCCCTCAACATAACCCTAACCCTAGGTCCAATCGTAACCCTAACCGGATCTCTAACCCTAGCCCTCAACATTACCCTAACCCTAGGTCCAATCGTAACCCTAACCGGATCTCTAACCCTAGCCCTCAACATAACCCTAACCCTAGGTCCAATCGTAACCCTAACCGAATCTCTAACCCTAGCCCTCAACATAACCCTAACCCTAGGTCCAATCGTAACCCTAACCGGATCGCTAACCCTAGCCCTCAACATAACCCTAACCCTAGGTCCAATCGTAACCCTAACCGGATCTCTAACCCTAGCCCTCAACATAACCCTAACCCTAGGTCCAATCGTAAGCATAACCGGATCTCTAACCCTAGCCCTCAACATAACCCTAACCCTAGGTCCAATCGTAACCCTAAACGTCTCTCTAACCCTAGCCCTCAACATAACCCTAACCCTAGGTCCAATCGTAACCCTAACCGGATCTCTAACCCTAGCCCTCAACATAACCCTAACCCTAGGTCCAATCGTAACCCTAACCGGATCTTTAACCCTAGCGCTCAACATAACCCTAACCTTAGGTCCAATCGTAACTCTGACGGTCTCTCTAACCCTAGCCCTCAACATAACACTAACCCTAGGTCCAATCGTAACCCTAACCGGATCTCTAACCCTAGCCCTCAACATAACCCTAACCCTAGGTGCAATCGAAACCCTAACCAGATCTCTAACCCTAGCCCTCAACATAACCCTAACCCTAGGTCCAATCGTAACCCTAACCGGATCTCTAACCCTAGCCCTCAACATAACCCTAACACAACCTCCAGTCGTAACCCTAACCGGATCTCTAACCCTAGCCCTCAACATAACCCTAACCCTAGGTCCAATCGTAACCCTAACCGGATCTCTAACCCTAGCCCTCAACATAACCCTAACCCAACCTCCAGTCGTAACCCTAACCGGATCTCTAACCCGAGCCCTCAACATAATCCTAACCCTAGGTCCAATCGTAACCCTAACCGGATCTCTAACCCTAGCCCTCAACATAACCCTAACCCTAGGTCCAGTCGTAGCCCGAACCGGATCTCTAACCCTAGCCCTCAACATAACGCTAACCCTAGGTCCAATCGTAACCCTAACCGGATCTCTAACCCGAGCCCTCAACATAACCCTAACCGTAGGTCCAATCGTAGCCCTAACTGGATCTCTAACCCTAGCCCTCGACATAACCCTAACCCTAGGTCCAGTCGTAGCCCTAACCGGATCTCTAGCCCTAGCCCTCAACCTAACCCTAACCCTAGGTCCAGTCTTAACCCTAACCGGATCTCTAACACTAGCTCTCAACATAACCCTAAGCCTAGGTCCAATCGTAACCCTAACCGGATCTCTAACCCTATCCCTCAACATAAACCTAACCCTAGGTGCAATCGTAGCCGTAACCGGATCTCCAACCCTAGCGCTCAACATAACCCTAACCCTAGGTCCAGTCGTAGCCCTAACCGGATCTCTAACCCTATCCCTCAACATAACCCTAACCCTAGGTCCAGTCGTAAGCATAACCGGATCTCTAATCCTAGCCCTCAACATAACCCTAACCCTAGGTACAATCGTAACCCTAACCGGATCTCTAACCCTAGCCCTCAACATAACCCTAACCCTAGGTCCAATCGTAACCCTAACCGGATCTCTAACCCTAGCCCTCAACATAACCCTAACCCTAGGTCCAATCGTAATTCTAACCGGATCTCTAACCCTAGCCCTCAACATAACCCTAACCCTAGGTCCAATCGTAACCCTAACCGGATCTCTAACCCTAGCCCTCAACATAACCCTAACCCTAGGTCCAATCGTAACCCTAACCGGATCTCTAAACCCAGACCTCAACATAACCCTAACCCTAGGTCCAATCGTAAGCATAACCGGATCTCTAACCCGAGCCCTCAACATAACCCTAACCCTAGGTCCAATCGTAACCCTAACCGGATCTCTAACCCTAGCCCTCAACATAACCCTAACACAACCTCCAGTCGTAACCCTAACCGGATCTCTAACCCTAGCCCTCAACATAACCCTAACCCTAGGTGCAATCGTAGCCCTAACCGAATCTCTAACCCTAGCCCTCAACATAACCCTAACCCTAGGTCCAGTCGTAGCCCTAACCGGATCTCTAACCCTAGCCCTCAACATAACCCTAACCCTAGGTCCAATCGTAACCGTTACCGGATCTCCAACCCGAGCCCTCAACATAACCCTAACCCTAGGTGCAATCGTAGCCCTAACCGAATCTCTAACCCTAGCCCTCAACATAACCCTAACCCTAGGTCCAGTCGTAGCCCTAACCGGATCTCTAACCCTAGCCCTCAACATAACCCTAACCCTAGGTCCAATCGTAACCGTTACCGGATCTCCAACCCGAGCCCTCAACATAACCCTAACCCTAGGTCCAATCGTAAGCCTAACCGGATCTCTAACCCTAGCCCTCAACATAGCCCTAACCCTAGGTCCAATCGTAACCCTAACCGGATCTCTAACCCTAGCCCTCAACATAACCCTAACCCTAGGTCCAATCGTAACCCTAACCGGATCTCTAACCCTAGCCCTCAACATAACCCTAACCCTAGGTCCAATCGTAAGCATAACCGGATCTCTAACCCTAGCCCTCAACATAACCCTAACCCTAGGTCCAATCGTAACCCTAACCGGATCTCTAACACTAACCCTCAACATAACCCTATCCCAAGGTCCAATCGTAACCCTAACCGGATCTCTAACCCTAGCCCTCAACATAACCCTAACCCTAGGTCCAATCGTAAGCATAACCGGATCTCTAACCCTAGCCCTCAACATAACCCTAACCCTAGGTCCAATCGTAACCCTAACCGGATCTCTAACCCTAGCCCTCAACATAACCCTAACCCTAGGTCCAATCGTAAGCATAACCGGATCTCTAACCCTAGCCCTCAACATAACCCTAACCCTAGGTCCAATCGTAACCCTAACCGGATCTCTAACCCTAGCCCTCTACATAACCCTAACCCTAGGCCCAATCGTAAGCCTAACCGGATCTCTAACCCTAGCTCTCAACATAACCCTAACCCTAGGTCCAATCGTAAGCCTAACCGGATCTCTAACCCTAGCTCTCAACATAACCCTAACCCTAGGTCCAATCGTAAGCATAACCGGATCTCTAACCCTAACCCTCAACATAACCCTAACCCTAGGTCCAATCGTAACCCTAACCGGATCTCTAACCCTAGCCCTCAACATAACCCTAACCCTAGGTCCAATCGTAACCCTAACCGGATCTCTAACCCTAGCCCTCAACATAACCCTAACCCTAGGTCCAATCGTAACCCTAACCGGATCTCTAACCCTAGCCCTCAACATAACCCTAACCCTAGGTCCAATCGTAAGCATAACCGGATCTCTAACCCTAGCCCTCAACATAACCCTAACCCTAGGTCCAATCGTAACCCTAACCGGATCTCTAACCCTAGCCCTCAACATAACCCTAAGCCTAGGTCCAATCGTAACCCAAACCAGATCTCTAACCCTAGCCCTCAACATAACCCTAACCCTAGGTCCAATCGTAACCCTAACCGGATCTCTAACCCTAGCCCTGAACATAACCCTAACCCTAGGTCCAATCGTAAGCATAACCGGATCTCTAACCCTAACCCTCAACATAACCCTAACCCTAGGTCCAATCGTAACCCTAACCGGATCTCTAACCCTAACCCTCAACATAACCCTAACCCTAGGTCCAATCGTAACCCTAACCGGATCTCTAACCCTAGCCCTCAACATAACCCTAACCCTAGGTCCAATCGTATCCCTAACTGGATCTCTAACCCTAGCCCTCAACATAACCATAACCCTATGTCCAACCGTAACTCTAACCGGATCTCTAACCCTAGCCCTCAACATAACCCTAACCCTAGGTCCAATCGTAAGCATAACCGGATCTCGAATCCTAGCCCTCAACATAACCCTAACCCTAGGACCAATCGTAACCCTAACCGGATCTCTAACCCTAGCCCTCAACATAACCCTAACCCTAGGTCCAATCGTAACCCTAACCGGATCTCTAACTTTAGCCCTCAACATAACCCTAACCCTAGGTCCAATCGTAAGCCTAACCGGATCTCTAACCCTAGCCCTCAACATAGCCCTAACCCTAGGTCCAATCGTAACCCTAACCGGATCTCTAACCCTAGCCCTCAACATAACCCTAACCTTAGGTCCAATCGTAACCCTAACCGGATCTCTAACCCTAGCCCTCAACATAACCCTAACCCTAGGTCCAATCGTAAGCATAACCGGATCTCTAACCCTAGCCCTCAACATAACCCTAACCCTAGGTCCAATCGTAACCCTAACCGGATCTCTAACACTAACCCTCAACATAACCCTATCCCAAGGTCCAATCGTAACCCTAACCGGATCTCTAACCCTAGCCCTCAACATAACCCTAACCCTAGGTCCAATCGTAAGCATAACCGGATCTCTAACCCTAGCCCTCAACATAACCCTAACCCTAGGTCCAATCGTAACCCTAACCGGATCTCTAACCCTAGCCCTCAACATAACCCTAACCCTAGGTCCAATCGTAAGCATAACCGGATCTCTAACCCTAGCCCTCAACATAACCCTAACCCTAGGTCCAATCGTAACCCTAACCGGATCTCTAACCCTAGCCCTCTACATAACCCTAACCCTAGGCCCAATCGTAAGCCTAACCGGATCTCTAACCCTAGCTCTCAACATAACCCTAACCCTAGGTCCAATCGTAAGCCTAACCGGATCTCTAACCCTAGCTCTCAACATAACCCTAACCCTAGGTCCAATCGTAAGCATAACCGGATCTCTAACCCTAACCCTCAACATAACCCTAACCCTAGGTCCAATCGTAACCCTAACCGGATCTCTAACCCTAGCCCTCAACATAACCCTAACCCTAGGTCCAATCGTAACCCTAACCGGATCTCTAACCCTAGCCCTCAACATAACCCTAACCCTAGGTCCAATCGTAACCCTAACCGGATCTCTAACCCTAGCCCTCAACATAACCCTAACCCTAGGTCCAATCGTAAGCATAACCGGATCTCTAACCCTAGCCCTCAACATAACCCTAACCCTAGGTCCAATCGTAACCCTAACCGGATCTCTAACCCTAACCCTCAACATAACCTTATCCCTAGGTCCAATCGTAACCCTAACCGGATCTCTAACCCTAGCCCTCAACATAACCCTAACCCTAGGTCCAATCGTAAGCATAACCGGATCTCTAACCCTAGCCCTCAACATAACCCTAACCCTAGGTCCAATCGTAACCCTAACCGGATCTGTAAACCTAGCCCTCAACATAACCCTAACCCTAGGTCCAATCGTAAGCATAACCGGATCTCTAACCCTAACCCTCAACATAACCCTAACCCTAGGTCCAATCGTAACCCTAACCGGATCGCTAACCCTAGCCCTCAACATAACCCTAACCCTAGGTCCAATCGTAACCCTAACCGGATCTCTAACCCTAGCCCTCACCATAACCCTAACCCTAGGTCCAATCGTAACCCTAACCGGATCTCTAACCCCAGCCCTCAACATAACCCTAACCCTAGGTCCAATCGTAAGCATAACCGGATCTCTAACCCTAGCCCTCAACATAACCCTAACCCTAGGTCCAATCGTAACCCTAACCGGATCTCTAACCCTAACCCTCAACATAACCTTATCCCTAGGTCCAATCGTAACCCTAACCGGATCTCTAACCCTAGCCCTCAACATAACCCTAACCCTAGGTCCAATCGTAAGCATAACCGGATCTCTAACCCTAGCCCTCAACATAACCCTAACCCTAGGTCCAATCGTAACCCTAACCGGATCTGTAAACCTAGCCCTCAACATAACCCTAACCCTAGGTCCAATCGTAAGCATAACCGGATCTCTAACCCTAACCCTCAACATAACCCTAACCCTAGGTCCAATCGTAACCCTAACCGGATCGCTAACCCTAGCCCTCAACATAACCCTAACCCTAGGTCCAATCGTAACCCTAACCGGATCTCTAACCCTAGCCCTCACCATAACCCTAACCCTAGGTCCAATCGTAACCCTAACCGGATCTCTAACCCTAGCCCTCAACATAACCCTAACCCTAGGTCCAATCGTAACCCTAACCGGATCTCTAACCCCAGCCCTCAACATAACCCTAACCCTAGGTCCAATCGTAACCCTAACCGGATCGCTTACCCTAGCCCTCAACATAACCCTAACCCACGGTCCAGTCGTAGCCCTAACCGGATCTCTTACCCTAGCCCTCAACATAACCCTAACCCTACGTCCAATCGTAACCCTAACCGGATCTGTAACCCTAGCCCTCAACATAACCCTAACCCTAGGTCCAATCGTAACCCTAACCGTCTCTCTTACCCTAGCCCTCAACATAACCCTAACCCTAGGTCCAATCGTAACCCTAACCGGATCTCTAACCCTAGCCCTCAACATAACCCTAACCCTAGGTCCAATCGTAAGCATAACCGGATCTCTAACCCGAGGCCTCAACATAACCCTAACCCTAGGTCCAATCGTAACCCTAACCGGTTCTGACCCTAGCCCTCAACATAAACCTAACCCTAGGTGCAATCGTAGCCCTAACCGGATCTATAACCCTAGCCCTCAACATAACCCTAACCATAGGTCCAGTCGTAGCCCTAACCGGATCTCTAACCCTAGCCCTAAACATAACCCTAACCCTAGGTCCAGTCGTAACCCTAACCGGATCTCTAACCCTAGCCCTCAACATAACCCTAACCCTAGGTCCAATCGTAGCCCTAACCGGATCTCTAACCCTAGCCCTCAACATAACCCTAACCCTAGGTCCAGTCGTAGCCCTAACCGGATCTCTAGCCCTAGCCCTCAACATAACCCTAACCCTAGGTCCAGTCTTAACCCTAACCGGATCTCGAACCCTAGCCCTCAACATAACCTTAAGCCTAGGTCCAATCGTAACCCTAACCGTCTCTCTAACCCTAGCCCTCAACATAACCCTAACCCTACGTCCAATCGTAACCCTAACCGGATCTCTAACCCTAGCCCTCAACATAACCCTAACCCTAGGTCCAGTCGTAACCCTAACCGGATCGCTAAACCTAGCCCTCAACATAACCCTAACCCTAGGTCCAATCGTACCCCTAACCGGATCTCTAACCCTAGCCCTCAACATAACCCTAACCCTAGGTCCAATCGTAACCCTAACCGTTTCTCTAACCCTCGCCCTCAACATAACCCTCACTCTAGGTCCAATCGTAACCCTAACCGGATCTCTAACCCTAGCCCTCAAGATAACACTAACCCTAGGTCCAATCGTAACCCTAACCGGATCTCTAACCCTAGCCCTCAACATAACCCTAACCCTAGGTCCAATCTTAAGCATAACCGGATCTCTAACCCTAGCGCTCAACATAACCCTAACCCTAGGTCCAATCGTAACCCTAACCGGATCGCTAACCCTAGCCCTCAACATAACCCTAACCCTAGGTCCAATCGTAACCCTAACCGGATCTCTAACCCTAGCCCTCAACATAACCCTAACCCTAGGTCCAATCGTAACCCTAACCGGATCTCTAACCCTAGCCCTCAACATAACCCTAACCCTAGGTCCAGTCGTAACCCTAACCGGATCGCTAAACCTAGCCCTCAACATAACCCTAACCCTAGGTCCAATCGTACCCCTAACCGGATCTCTAAACCTATCCCTCAATATAACCCTAACCCTAGGTCCAGTCGTAACCCTAACCGGATCTCTAAACCTATCCCTCAACATAACCCTAACCCTAAGTCCAATCGTAACCCTAACAGTCTCTCTAACCCTAGCCCTCAACATAACCCTAACCCTAGGTCCAATCGTAACCCTAACCGGATCTCTAACCCTAGCCCTCAACATAACCCTAACCCTAGGTCCAATCATAACCCTAACCGGATCTCTAAACCTATCCCTCAACATAACCCTAACCCTAGGTCCAATCGTAACCCTAACCGGATCTCTAACCCTAGCCCTCAACATAACCCTAACCCACGGTCCAGTCGTAGCCCTAACCGGATCTCTAACCCTAGCCCTCAACATAACCCTAACCCTACGTCCAATCGTAACCCTAACCGGATCTGTAACCCTAGCCCTCAACATAACCCTAACCCTAGGTCCAATCGTAACCCTAACCGTCTCTCTTACCCGAGCCCTCAACATAACCCTAACCCTAGGTCCAATCGTAACCCTAACCGGATCTCTAACCCTAGCCCTCAACATAACCCTAACCCTAGGTCCAATCGTAAGCATAACCGGATCTCTAACCCGAGGCCTCAACATAACCCTAACCCTAGGTCCAATCGTAACCCTAACCGGTTCTAACCCTAGCCCTCAACATAAACCTAACCCTAGGTGCAATCGTAGCCCTAACCGGATCTATAACCCTAGCCCTCAACATAACCCTAACCATAGGTCCAGTCGTAGCCCTAACCGGATCTCTAACCCTAGCCCTAAACATAACCCTAACCCTAGGTCCAGTCGTAACCCTAACCGTATCTATAACCCTAGCCCTCAACATAACCCTAACCCTAGGTCCAATCGTAGCCCTAACCGGATCTCTAACCCTAGCCCTCAACATAACCCTAACCCTAGGTCCAGTCGTAGCCCTAACCGGATCTCTAGCCCTAGCCCTCAACATAACCCTAACCCTAGGTCCAGTCTTAACCCTAACCGGATCTCGAACCCTAGCCCTCAACATAACCCTAAGCCTAGGTCCAATCGTAACCCTAACCGGATCTCTAACCCTAGCCCTCAACATAACCCTAACCCTAGGTCCAATCGTAACCCTAACCGGATCTCTAACCCTAACCCTCAACATAACCCTAACCCTAGGTCCAGTCGTAACCCTAACCGGATCGCTAAACCTAGCCCTCAACATAACCCTAACCCTAGGTCCAATCGTACCCCTAACCGGATCTCTAACCCTAGCCCTCAACATAACCCTAACCCTAGGTCCAATCGTAACCCTAACCGGATCTCTAACCCTAGCCCTCAACATAACCCTAACCCTAGGTCCAATCGTAACCCTAACCGGATCTCTAAACCTATCCCTCAACATAACCCTAACCCTAGGTCCAATCGTATCCCTAACAGTCTCTCTAACCCTAGCCCTCAACATAAACCTAACCCTAGGTCCAATCGTAACCCTAACAGTCTCTCTAACCCTAGCCCTCAACATAACCCTAACCCTAGGTCCAATCGTAACCCTAACCGGATCTCTAAACCTATCCCTCAACATAACCCTAACCCTAGGTCCAATCGTAAGCATAACCGGATCTCTAACCCTAGCCCTCAACATAACCCTAACCCTAGGTCCAATCGTAACCCTAACCGGATCTCTAACCCTAGCCCTCTACATAACCCTAACCCTAGGCCCAATCGTAAGCCTAACCGGATCTCTAACCCTAGCTCTCAACATAACCCTAACCCTAGGTCCAATCGTAAGCCTAACCGGATCTCTAACCCTAGCTCTCAACATAACCCTAACCCTAGGTCCAATCGTAAGCATAACCGGATCTCTAACCCTAACCCTCAACATAACCCTAACCCTAGGTCCAATCGTAACCCTAACCGGATCTCTAACCCTAGCCCTCAACATAACCCTAACCCTAGGTCCAATCGTAACCCTAACCGGATCTCTAACCCTAGCCCTCAACATAACCCTAACCCTAGGTCCAATCGTAACCCTAACCGGATCTCTAACCCTAGCCCTCAACATAACCCTAACCCTAGGTCCAATCGTAAGCATAACCGGATCTCTAACCCTAGCCCTCAACATAACCCTAACCCTAGGTCCAATCGTAACCCTAACCGGATCTCTAACCCTAACCCTCAACATAACCTTATCCCTAGGTCCAATCGTAACCCTAACCGGATCTCTAACCCTAGCCCTCAACATAACCCTAACCCTAGGTCCAATCGTAAGCATAACCGGATCTCTAACCCTAGCCCTCAACATAAACCTAACCCTAGGTCCAATCGTAACCCTAACCGGATCTGTAAACCTAGCCCTCAACATAACCCTAACCCTAGGTCCAATCGTAAGCATAACCGGATCTCTAACCCTAACCCTCAACATAACCCTAACCCTAGGTCCAATCGTAACCCTAACCAGATCGCTAACCCTAGCCCTCAACATAACCCTAACCCTAGGTCCAATCGTAACCCTAACCGGATCTCTAACCCTAGCCCTCACCATAACCCTAACCCTAGGTCCAATCGTAACCCTAACCGGATCTCTAACCCCAGCCCTCAACATAACCCTAACCCTAGGTCCAATCGTAAGCATAACCGGATCTCTAACCCTAGCCCTCAACATAACCCTAACCCTAGGTCCAATCGTAACCCTAACCGGATCTCTAACCCTAACCCTCAACATAACCTTATCCCTAGGTCCAATCGTAACCCTAACCGGATCTCTAACCCTAGCCCTCAACATAACCCTAACCCTAGGTCCAATCGTAAGCATAACCGGATCTCTAACCCTAGCCCTCAACATAACCCTAACCCTAGGTCCAATCGTAACCCTAACCGGATCTGTAAACCTAGCCCTCAACATAACCCTAACCCTAGGTCCAATCGTAAGCATAACCGGATCTCTAACCGTAACCCTCAACATAACCCTAACCCTAGGTCCAATCGTAACCCTAACCGGATCGCTAACCCTAGCCCTCAACATAACCCTAACCCTAGGTCCAATCGTAACCCTAACCGGATCTCTAACCCTAGCCCTCACCATAACCCTAACCCTAGGTCCAATCGTAACCCTAACCGGATCTCTAACCCTAGCCCTCAACATAACCCTAACCCTAGGTCCAATCGTAACCCTAACCGGATCTCTAACCCCAGCCCTCAACATAACCCTAACCCTAGGTCCAATCGTAACCCTAACCGGATCGCTTACCCTAGCCCTCAACATAACCCTAACCCACGGTCCAGTCGTAGCCCTAACCGGATCTCTTACCCTAGCCCTCAACATAACCCTAACCCTACGTCCAATCGTAACCCTAACCGGATCTGTAACCCTAGCCCTCAACATAACCCTAACCCTAGGTCCAATCGTAACCCTAACCGTCTCTCTTACCCTAGCCCTCAACATAACCCTAACCCTAGGTCCAATCGTAACCCTAACAAGATCTCGAACCCTAGCCCTCAACATAACCCTAACCCTAGGTCCAATCGTAAGCATAACCGGATCTCTAACCCGAGGCCTCAACATAACCCTAACCCTAGGTCCAATCGTAACCCTAACCGGTTCTGACCCTAGCCCTCAACATAAACCTAACCCTAGGTGCAATCGTAGCCCTAACCGGATCTATAACCCTAGCCCTCAACATAACCCTAACCATAGGTCCAGTCGTAGCCCTAACCGGATCTCTAACCCTAGCCCTAAACATAACCCTAACCCTAGGTCCAGTCGTAACCCTAACCGGATCTCTAACCCTAGCCCTCAACATAACCCTAACCCTAGGTCCAATCGTAGCCCTAACCGGATCTCTAACCCTAGCCCTCAACATAACCCTAACCCTAGGTCCAGTCGTAGCCCTAACCGGATCTCTAGCCCTAGCCCTCAACATAACCCTAACCCTAGGTCCAGTCTTAACCCTAACCGGATCTCGAACCCTAGCCCTCAACATAACCCTAACCCTACGTCCAATCGTAACCCTAACCGGATCTCTAACCCTAGCCCTCAACATAACCCTAACCCTAAGTCCAATCGTAACCCTAACCGGATCTCTAACCCTAGCCCTCAACATAACCCTAACCCTAGGTCCAGTCGTAACCCTAACCGGATCGCTAAACCTAGCCCTCAACATAACCCTAACCCTAGGTCCAATCGTACCCCTAACCGGATCTCTAACCCTAGCCCTCAACATAACCCTAACCCTAGGTCCAATCGTAACCCTAACCGTTTCTCTAACCCTCGCCCTCAACATAACCCTAACCCTAGGTCCAATCGTAGCCCTAACCGGATCTCTAGCCCTAGCCCTCAACATAACCCTAACCCTAGGTCCAGTCTTAACCCTAACCGGATCTCGAACCCTACCCCTCAACATAACCCTAAGCCTAGGTCCAATCGTAACCCTAACCGGAACTCTAACCCTAGCCCTCAACATAACCCTAACCCTAGGTCCAGTCGTAACCCTAACCGGATCGCTAAACCTAGCCCTCAACATAACCCTAACCCTAGGTCCAATCGTACCCCTAACCGGATCTCTAATCCTAGCCCTCAACATAACCCTAACCCTAGGTCCAATCGTAACCCTAACCGGATCTCTAACCCTAGCCCTCAACATAACCCTAACCCTAGGTCCAATCGTAACCCTAACCGGATCTCTAAACCTATCCCTCAACATAACCCTAACCCTAGGTCCAATCGTATCCCTAACAGTCTCTCTAACCCTAGCCCTCAACATAAACCTAACCCTAGGTCCAATCGTAACCCTAACAGTCTCTCTAACCCTAGCCCTCAACATAACCCTAACCCTAGGTCCAATCGTAACCCTAACCGGATCTCTAAACCTATCCCTCAACATAACCCTAACCCTAGGTCCAATCGTAACCCTAACCGGATCTCTAACCCTAGCCCTCAACATAACCCTAACCCACGGTCCAGTCGTAGCCCTAACCGGATCTCTAACCCTAGCCCTCAACATAACCCTAACCCTACGTCCAATCGTAACCCTAACCGGATCTGTAACCCTAGCCCTCAACATAACCCTAACCCTAGGTCCAATCGTAACCCTAACCGTCTCTCTTACCCTAGCCCTCAACATAACCCTAACCCTAGATCCAATCGTAACCCTAACCGGATCTCTAACCCTAGCCCTCAACATAACCCTAACCCTAGGTCCAATCGTAAGCATAACCGGATCTCTAACCCGAGGCCTCAACATAACCCTAACCCTAGGTCCAATAGTAACCCTAACCGGTTCTAACCCTAGCCCTCAACATAATCCTAACCCTAGGTGCAATCGTAGCCCTAACCGGATCTATAACCCTAGCCCTCAACATAACCCTAACCATAGGTCCAGTCGTAACCCTAACCGGATCTCTAACCCTAGCCCTAAACATAACCCTAACCCTAGGTCCAGTCGTAACCCTAACCGGATCTCTAACCCTAGCCCTCAACATAACCCTAACCCAAGGTCCAATCGTAGCCCTAACCGGATCTCTAACCCTAGCCCTCAACATAACCCTAACCCTAGGTCCAGTCGTAGCCCTAACCGGATCTCTAGCCCTAGCCCGCAACATAACCCTAACCCTAGGTCCAGTCTTAACCCTAACCGGATCTCGAACCCTAGCCCTCAACATAACCCTAAGCCTAGGTCCAATCGTAACCCTAACCGTCTCTCTAACCCTAGCCCTCAACATAACCCTAACCCTAGGTCCAATCGTAACCCTAACCGGATCTCTAACCGTAGCCCTCAACATAACCCTAACCCAACCTCCAGTCGTAACCCTAACCGGATCCCTAACCCTAGCCCTCAACATAATCCTAACCCTAGGTCCAATCGTAACCCTAACCGGATCGCTAACCCTAGCCCTCAACATAACCCTAACCCTAGGTCCAATCGTAACCCTAACCGGATCTCTAACCCTAGCCCTCAACATAACCCTATCCCTAGGTCCTATCGTAACCCTAACCGGATCTCTAACCCTGGCCCTCAACATAACCCTAACCCTAGGTCCAATCGTAACCCTAACCGTCTCTCTTACCCTAGCCCTCAACATAACCCTAACCCTAGGTCCAATCGTAACCCTAACCGGATCTCTAACCCTAGCCCTCAACATAACCCTAACCCTAGGTCCAATCGTAAGCATAACCGGATCTCTAACCCGAGGCCTCAACATAACCCTAACCCTAGGTCCAATCGTAACCCTAACCGGTTCTGACCCTAGCCCTCAACATAAACCTAACCCTAGGTGCAATCGTAGCCCTAACCGGATCTCTAACCCTAGCCCTAAACATAACCCTAACCCTAGGTCCAGTCGTAACCCTAACCGGATCTCTAACCCTAGCCCTCAACATAACCCTAACCCTAGGTCCAATCGTAGCCCTAACCGGATCTCTAACCCTAGCCCTCAACATAACCCTAACCCTAGGTCCAGTCGTAGCCCTAACCGGATCTCTAGACCTAGCCCTCAACATAACCCTAACCCTAGGTCCAGTCTTAACCCTAACCGGATATCGAACCCTAGCCCTCAACATAACCTTAAGCCTAGGTCCAATCGTAACCCTAACCGTCTCTCTAACCCTCGCCCTCAACATAACCCTCACTCTAGGTCCAATCGTAACCCTAACCGGATCTCTAACCCTAGCCCTCAAGATAACACTAACCCTAGGTCCAATCGTAACCCTAACCGGATCTCTAACCCTAGCCCTCAACATAACCCTAACCGTAGGTCCAATCTTAAGCATAACCGGATCTCTAACCCTAGCGCTCAACATAACCCTAACCCTAGGTCCAATCGTAACCCTAACCAGATCGCTAACCCTATCCCTCAACATAACCCTAACCCTAGGTCCAATCGTAACCCTAACCGGATCTCTAACCCTAGCCCTCAACATAACCCTAACCCTAGGTCCAATCGTAACCCTAACCGGATCTCTAACCCTAGCCCTCAACATAACCCTAACCCTAGGTCCAATCGTAACCCTAACCGGATCTCTAACCGTAGCCCTCAACATAACCCTAACCCAACCTCCAGTCGTAACCCTAACCGGATCCCTAACCCTAGCCCTCAACATAATCCTAACCCTAGGTCCAATCGTAACCCTAACCGGATCGCTAACCCTAGCCCTCAACATAACCCTAACCCTAGGTCCAATCGTAACCCTAACCGGATCTCTAACCCTAGCCCTCAACATAACCCTATCCCTAGGTCCTATCGTAACCCTAACCGGATCTCTAACCCTGGCCCTCAACATAACCCTAACCCTAGGGCCAATCGTAACCCTAACCGTCTCTCTTACCCTAGCCCTCAACATAACCCTAACCCTAGGTCCAATCGTAACCCTAACCGGATCTCTAACCCTAGCCCTCAACATAACCCTAACCCTAGGTCCAATCGTAAGCATAACCGGATCTCTAACCCGAGGCCTCAACATAACCCTAACCCTAGGTCCAATCGTAACCCTAACCGGTTCTGACCCTAGCCCTCAACATAAACCTAACCCTAGGTGCAATCGTAGCCCTAACCGGATCTCTAACCCTAGCCCTAAACATAACCCTAACCCTAGGTCCAGTCGTAACCCTAACCGGATCTCTAACCCTAGCCCTCAACATAACCCTAACCCTAGGTCCAATCGTAGCCCTAACCGGATCTCTAACCCTAGCCCTCAACATAACCCTAACCCTAGGTCCAGTCGTAGCCCTAACCGGATCTCTAGACCTAGCCCTCAACATAACCCTAACCCTAGGTCCAGTCTTAACCCTAACCGGATCTCGAACCCTAGCCCTCAACATAACCTTAAGCCTAGGTCCAATCGTAACCCTAACCGTCTCTCTAACCCTCGCCATCAACATAACCCTCACTCTAGGTCCAATCGTAACCTTAACCGGATCTCTAACCCTAGCCCTCAAGATAACACTAACCCTAGGTCCAATCGTAACCCTAACCGGATCTCTAACCCTAGCCCTCAACATAACCCTAACCGTAGGTCCAATCTTAAGCATAACCGGATCTCTAACCCTAGCGCTCAACATAACCCTAACCCTAGGTCCAATCGTAACCCTAACCAGATCGCTAACCCTAGCCCTCAACATAACCCTAACCCTAGGTCCAATCGTAACCCTAACCGGATCTCTAACCCTAGCCCTCAACATAACCCTAACCCTAGGTCCAATCGTAACCCTAACCGGATCTCTAACCCTAGCCCTCAACATAACCCTAACCCTAGGTCCAGTCGTAACCCTAACCGGATCGCTAAACCTAGCCCTCAACATAACCCTAACCCTAGGTCCAATCGTACCCCTAACCGGATCTCTAAACCTATCCCTCAACATAACCCTAACCCTAGGTCCAATCGTAACCCTAACCGGATCTCTAACCCTAGCCCTCAACATAACCCTAACCCTAGGTCCAATCGTAACCCTAACCGGATCTCTAAACCTATCCCTCAACATAACCCTAACCCTAGGTCCAATCGTATCCCTAACAGTCTCTCTAACCCTAGCCCTCAACATAACCCTAACCCTAGGTCCAATCGTAACCCTAACAGTCTCTCTAACCCTAGCCCTCAACATAACCCTAACCCTAGGTCCAATCGTAACCCTAACCGGATCTCTAACCCTAGCCCTCAACATAACCCTAACCCTAGGTCCAATCATAACCCTAACCGGATCTCTAAACCTATCCCTCAACATAACCCTAACCCTAGGTCCAATCGTAACCCTAACCGGATCTCTAACCCTAGCCCTCAACATAACCCTAACCCACGGTCCAGTCGTAGCCCTAACCGGATCTCTAACCCTAGCCCTCAACATAACCCTAACCCTACGTCCAATCGTAACCCTAACCGGATCTGTAACCCTAGCCCTCAACATAACCCTAACCCTAGGTCCAATCGTAACCCTAACCGGATCTGTAACCCTAGCCCTCAACATAACCCTAACCCTAGGTCCAATCGTAATCCTAACCGGATCTCTAAACCTATCCCTCAACATAACCCTAACCCTAGGTCCAATCGTATCCCTAACAGTCTCTCTAACCCTAGCCCTCAACATAACCCTAACCCTAGGTCCAATCGTAACCCTAACAGTCTCTCTAACCCTAGCCCTCAACATAACCCTAACCCTAGGTCCAATCGTAACCCTAACCGGATCTCTAACCCTAGCCCTCAACATAACCCTAACCCTAGGTCCAATCGTAAGCATAACCGGATCTCTAACCCGAGGCCTCAACATAACCCTAACCCTAGGTCCATTCGTAACCCTAACCGGTTCTAACCCTAGCCCTCAACATAAACCTAACCCTAGGTGCAATCGTAGCCCTAACCGGATCTATAACCCTAGCCCTCAACATAACCCTAACCATAGGTCCAGTCGAAGCCCTAACCGGATCTCTAACCCTAGCCCTAAACATAACCCTAACCCTAGGTCCAGTCGTAACCCTAACCGGATCTCTAACCCTAGCCCTCAACATAACCCTAACCCTAGGTCCAATCGTAGCCCTAACCGGATCTCTAACCCTAGCCCTCAACATAACCCTAACCCTAGGTCCAGTCGTAGCCCTAACCGGATCTCTAGCCCTAGCCCTCAACATAACCCTAACCCTAGGTCCAGTCTTAACCCTAACCGGATCTCGAACCCTAGCCCTCAACATAACCCTAAGCCTAGGTCCAATCGTAACCCTAACCGGATCTCTAACCCTAGCCCTCAACATAACCCTAACCCTAGGTCCAATCGTAACCCTAACCGGATCTCTAACCCTAGCCTTCAACATAACCCTAACCCTAGGTCCAGTCGTAACCCTAACCGGATCGCTAAACCTAGCCCTCAACATAACCCTAACCCTAGGTCCACTCGTACCCCTAACCGGATCTCTAACCCTAGCCCTCAACATAACCCTAACCCTAGGTCCAATCGTAACCCTAACCGGATCTCTAACCCTAGCCCTCAACATAACGCTAACCCTAGGTCCAATCGTAACCCTAACCGGATCTCTAAACCTATCCCTCAACACAACCCTAACCCTAGGTCCAATCGTATCCCTAACAGTCTCTCTAACCCTAGCCCTCAACATAACCCTAACCCTAGGTCCAATCGTAACCCTAACAGTCTCTCTAACCCTAGCCCTCAACATAACCCTAACCCTAGGTCCAATCGTAACCCTAACCGGATCTCTAGCCCTAGCCCTCAACATAACCCTAACCCTAGGTCCAGTCTTAACCCTAACCGGATCTCGAACCCTAGCCCTCAACATAACCCTAAGCCTAGGTCCAATCGTAACCCTAACCGGATCGCTAACCCTAGCCCTCAACATAACCCTAACCCTAGGTCCAATCGTAACCCTAACCGGATCTCTAACCCTAGCCCTCAACATAACCCTAACCCTAGGTCCAATCGTAACCCTAACCGGATCTCTAACCCTAGCCCTCAACATAACCCTAACCCTAGGTCCAGTCGTAACCCTAACCGGATCGCTAAACCTAGCCCTCAACATAACCCTAACCCTAGGTCCAATCGTACCCCTAACCGGATCTCTAAACCTATCCCTCTACATAACCCTAACCCTAGGTCCAATCGTAACCCTAACCGTCTCTCTTACCCTAGCCCTCAACATAACCCTAACCCTAGGTCCAATCGTAACCCTAACCGGATCTCTAAACCTATCCCTCAACATAACCCTAACCCTAGGTCCAATCGTATCCCTAACAGTCTCTCTAACCCTAGCCCTCAACATAACCCTAACCCTAAGTCCAATCGTAACCCTAACAGTCTCTCTAACCCTAGCCCTCAACATAACCCTAACCCTAGGTCCAATCGTAACCCTAACCGGATCTCTAACCCTAGCCCTCAACATAACCCTAACCCTAGGTCCAATCATAACCCTAACCGGATCTCTAAACCTATCCCTCAACATAACCCTAACCCTAGGTCCAATCGTAACCCTAACCGGATCTCTAACCCTAGCCCTCAACATAACCCTAACCCACGGTCCAGTCGTAGCCCTAACCGGATCTCTAACCCTAGCCCTCAACATAACCCTAACCCTACGTCCAATCGTAACCCTAACCGGATCTGTAACCCTAGCCCTCAACAGAACCCTAACCCTAGGTCCAATCGTAACCCTAACCGTCTCTCTTACCCGAGCCCTCAACATAACCCTAACCCTAGGTCCAATCGTAACCCTAACCGGATCTCTAACCCTAGCCCTCAACATAACCCTAACCCTAGGTCCAATCGTAAGCATAACCGGATCTCTAACCCGAGGCCTCAACATAACCCTAACCCTAGGTCCAATCGTAACCCTAACCGGTTCTAACCCTAGCCCTCAACATAAACCTAACCCTAGGTGCAATCGTAGCCCTAACCGGATCTATAACCCTAGCCCTCAACATAACCCTAACCATAGGTCCAGTCGTAGCCCTAACCGGATCTCTAACCCTAGCCCTAAACATAACCCTAACCCTAGGTCCAGTCGTAACCCTAACCGGATCTATAACCCTAGCCCTCAACATAACCCTAACACTAGGTCCAATCGTAGCCCTAACCGGATCTCTAACCCTAGCCCTCAACATAACCCTAACCCTAGGTCCAGTCGTAGCCCTAACCGGATCTCTAGCCCTAGCCCTCAACATAACCCTAACCCTAGGTCCAGTCTTAACCCTAACCGGATCTCGAACCCTACCCCTCAACATAACCCTAAGCCTAGGTCCAATCGTAACCCTAACCGGATCTCTAACCCTAGCCCTCAACATAACCCTAACCCTAGGTCCAATCGTAACCCTAACCGGATCTCTAACCCTAGCCCTCAACATAACCCTAACCCTAGGTCCAGTCGTAACCCTAACCGGATCGCTAAACCTAGCCCTCAACATAACCCTAACCCTAGGTCCAATCGTACCCCTAACCGGATCTCTAACCCTAGCCCTCAACATAACCCTAACCCTAGGTCCAATCGTAACCCTAACCGGATCTCTAACCCTAGCCCTCAACATAACCCTAACCCTAGGTCCAATCGTAACCCTAACCGGATCTCTAAACCTATCCCTCAACATAACCCTAACCCTAGGTCCAATCGTATCCCTAACAGTCTCTCTAACCCTAGCCCTCAACATAAACCTAACCCTAGGTCCAATCGTAACCCTAACAGTCTCTCTAACCCTAGCCCTCAACATAACCCTAACCCTAGGTCCAATCGTAACCCTAACCGGATCTCTAAACCTATCCCTCAACATAACCCTAACCCTAGGTCCAATCGTAACCCTAACCGGATCTCTAACCCTAGCCCTCAACATAACCCTAACCCACGGTCCAGTCGTAGCCCTAACCGGATCTCTAACCCTAGCCCTCAACATAACCCTAACCCTACGTCCAATCGTAACCCTAACCGGATCTGTAACCCTAGCCCTCAACATAACCCTAACCCTAGGTCCAATCGTAACCCTAACCGTCTCTCTTACCCTAGCCCTCAACATAACCCTAACCCTAGGTCCAATCGTAACCCTAACCGGATCTCTAACCCTAGCCCTCAACATAACCCTAACCCTAGGTCCAATCGTAAGCATAACCGGATCTCTAACCCGAGGCCTCAACATAACCCTAACCCTAGGTCCAATAGTAACCCTAACCGGTTCTAACCCTAGCCCTCAACATAATCCTAACCCTAGGTGCAATCGTAGCCCTAACCGGATCTATAACCCTAGCCCTCAACATAACCCTAACCATAGGTCCAGTCGTAACCCTAACCGGATCTCTAACCCTAGCCCTAAACATAACCCTAACCCTAGGTCCAGTCGTAACCCTAACCGGATCTCTAACCCTAGCCCTCAACATAACCCTAACCCTAGGTCCAATCGTAGCCCTAACCGGATCTCTAACCCTAGCCCTCAACATAACCCTAACCCTAGGTCCAGTCGTAGCCCTAACCGGATCTCTAGCCCTAGCCCTCAACATAACCCTAACCCTAGGTCCAGTCTTAACCCTAACCGGATCTCGAACCCTAGCCCTCAACATAACCCTAAGCCTAGGTCCAATCGTAACCCTAACCGTCTCTCTAACCCTAGCCCTCAACATAACCCTAACCCTAGGTCCAATCGTAACCCTAACCGGATCTCTAACCGTAGCCCTCAACATAACCCTAACCCAACCTCCAGTCGTAACCCTAACCGGATCCCTAACCCTAGCCCTCAACATAATCCTAACCCTAGGTCCAATCGTAACCCTAACCGGATCGCTAACCCTAGCCCTCAACATAACCCTAACCCTAGGTCCAATCGTAACCCTAACCGGATCTCTAACCCTAGCCCTCAACATAACCCTATCCCTAGGTCCTATCGTAACCCTAACCGGATCTCTAACCCTGGCCCTCAACATAACCCTAACCCTAGGTCCAATCGTAACCCTAACCGTCTCTCTTACCCTAGCCCTCAACATAACCCTAACCCTAGGTCCAATCGTAACCCTAACCGGATCTCTAACCCTAGCCCTCAACATAACCCTAACCCTAGGTCCAATCGTAAGCATAACCAGATCTCTAACCCGAGGCCTCAACATAACCCTAACCCTAGGTCCAATCGTAACCCTAACCGGTTCTGACCCTAGCCCTCAACATAAACCTAACCCTAGGTGCAATCGTAGCCCTAACCGGATCTATAACCCTAGCCCTCAACATAACCCTAACCATAGGTCCAGTCGTAGCCCTAACCGGATCTCTAACCCTAGCCCTAAACATAACCCTAACCCTAGGTCCAGTCGTAACCCTAACCGGATCTCTAACCCTAGCCCTCAACATAACCCTAACCCTAGGTCCAATCGTAGCCCTAACCGGATCTCTAACCCTAGCCCTCAACATAACCCTAACCCTAGGTCCAGTCGTAGCCCTAACCGGATCTCTAGACCTAGCCCTCAACATAACCCTAACCCTAGGTCCAGTCTTAACCCTAACCGGATCTCGAACCCTAGCCCTCAACATAACCTTAAGCCTAGGTCCAATCGTAACCCTAACCGTCTCTCTAACCCTCGCCCTCAACATAACCCTCACTCTAGGTCCAATCGTAACCCTAACCGGATCTCTAACCCTAGCCCTCAAGATAACACTAACCCTAGGTCCAATCGTAACCCTAACCGGATCTCTAACCCTAGCCCTCAACATAACCCTAACCGTAGGTCCAATCTTAAGCATAACCGGATCTCTAACCCTAGCGCTCAACATAACCCTAACCCTAGGTCCAATCGTAACCCTAACCAGATCGCTAACCCTAGCCCTCAACATAACCCTAACCCTAGGTCCAATCGTAACCCTAACCGGATCTCTAACCCTAGCCCTCAACATAACCCTAACCCTAGGTCCAATCGTAACCCTAACCGGATCTCTAACCCTAGCCCTCAACATAACCCTAACCCTAGGTCCAGTCGTAACCCTAACCGGATCGCTAAACCTAGCCCTCAACATAACCCTAACCCTAGGTCCAATCGTACCCCTAACCGGATCTCTAAACCTATCCCTCAACATAACCCTAACCCTAGGTCCAATCGTAACCCTAACCGGATCTCTAACCCTAGCCCTCAACATAACCCTAACCCTAGGTCCAATCGTAACCCTAACCGGATCTCTAAACCTATCCCTCAACATAACCCTAACCCTAGGTCCAATCGTATCCCTAACAGTCTCTCTAACCCTAGCCCTCAACATAACCCTAACCCTAGGTCCAATCGTAACCCTAACAGTCTCTCTAACCCTAGCCCTCAACATAACCCTAACCCTAGGTCCAATCGTAACCCTAACCGGATCTCTAACCCTAGCCCTCAACATAACCCTAACCCTAGGTCCAATCATAACCCTAACCGGATCTCTAAACCTATCCCTCAACATAACCCTAACCCTAGGTCCAATCGTAACCCTAACCGGATCTCTAACCCTAGCCCTCAACATAACCCTAACCCACGGTCCAGTCGTAGCCCTAACCGGATCTCTAACCCTAGCCCTCAACATAACCCTAACCCTACGTCCAATCGTAACCCTAACCGGATCTGTAACCCTAGCCCTCAACATAACCCTAACCCTAGGTCCAATCGTAACCCTAACCGTCTCTCTTATCCGAGCCCTCAACATAACCCTAACCCTAGGTCCAATCGTAACCCTAACCGGATCTCTAACCCTAGCCCTCAACATAACCCTAACCCTAGGTCCAATCGTAAGCATAACCGGATCTCTAACCCGAGGCCTCAACATAACCCTAACCCTAGGTCCATTCGTAACCCTAACCGGTTCTAACCCTAGCCCTCAACATAAACCTAACCCTAGGTGCAATCGTAGCCCTAACCGGATCTATAACCCTAGCCCTCAACATAACCCTAACCATAGGTCCAGTCGAAGCCCTAACCGGATCTCTAACCCTAGCCCTAAACATAACCCTAACCCTAGGTCCAGTCGTAACCCTAACCGGATCTCTAACCCTAGCCCTCAACATAACCCTAACCCTAGGTCCAATCGTAGCCCTAACCGGATCTCTAACCCTAGCCCTCAACATAACCCTAACCCTAGGTCCTGTCGTAGCCCTAACCGGATCTCTAGCCCTAGCCCTCAACATAACCCTAACCCTAGGTCCAGTCTTAACCCTAACCGGATCTCGAACCCTAGCCCTCAACATAACCCTAAGCCTAGGTCCAATCGTAACCCTAACCGGATCTCTAACCCTAGCCCTCAACATAACCCTAACCCTAGGTCCAATCGTAACCCTAACCGGATCTCTAACCCTAGCCTTCAACATAACCCTAACCCTAGGTCCAGTCGTAACCCTAACCGGATCGCTAAACCTAGCCCTCAACATAACCCTAACCCTAGGTCCACTCGTACCCCTAACCGGATCTCTAACCCTAGCCCTCAACATAACCCTAACCCTAGGTCCAATCGTAACCCTAACCGGATCTCTAACCCTAGCCCTCAACATAACCCTAACCCTAGGTCCAATCGTAACCCTAACCGGATCTCTAAACCTATCCCTCAACATAACCCTAACCCTAGGTCCAATCGTATCCCTAACAGTCTCTCTAACCCTAGCCCTCAACATAACCCTAACCCTAGGTCCAATCGTACCCCTAACAGTCTCTCTAACCCTAGCCCTCAACATAACCCTAACCCTAGGTCCAATCGTAACCCTAACCGGATCTCTAAACCTATCCCTCAACATAACCCTAACCCTAGGTCCAGTCGTAACCCTAACCGGATCTCTAACCCTAGCCCTCAACACAACCCTAACCCTAGGTCCAATCGTAGCCCTAACCGGATCTCTAACCCTAGCCCTCAACATAACCCTAACCCTAGGTCCAGTCGTAGCCCTAACCGGATCTCTAGCCCTAGCCCTCAACATAACCCTAACCCTAGGTCCAGTCTTAACCCTAACCGGATCTCGAACCCTAGCCCTCAACATAACCCTAAGCCTAGGTCCAATCGTAACCCTAACCGTCTCTCTAACCCTAGCCCTCAACATAACCCTAACCCTAGGTCCAATCGTAACCCTAAACGAATCTCTAACCCTAGCCCTCAACATAACCCTAACCCTAGGTCCAATCGTAAGCATAACCGGATCTCTAACCCTAGCCCTCAACATAACCCTAACCCTAGGTCCAATCGTAACCCTAACCGGATCTCTAACCCTAGCCCTCAACATAACCCTAACCCTAGGTCCAATCGTAACCCTAACCGGATCTCTATCCCTAGCCCTCAACATAACCCTAACCCTAGGTCCAATCGTAACCCTAACCGGATCTCTAACCCTAGCCCTCAACATAACCCTAACCCTAGGTCCAATCGAAACCCTAACCGGATCTCTAATCCTAGCCCTCAACATAACCCTAACCCTAGGTCCAATCGTAAGCATAACCGGATCTCTAACCCGAGGCCTCAACATAACCCTAACCCTAGGTCCAATCGTAACCCTAACCGGTTCTGACCCTAGCCCTCAACATAAACCTAACCCTAGGTGCAATCGTAGCCCTAACCGGATCTATAACCCTAGCCCTCAACATAACCCTAACCATAGGTCCAGTCGTAGCCCTAACCGGATCTCTAACCCTAGCCCTAAACATAACCCTAACCCTAGGTCCAGTCGTAACCCTAACCGGATCTCTAACCCTACCCTCAACATAACCCTAACCCTAGGTCCAATCGTAGCCCTAACCGGATCTCTAACCCTAGCCCTCAACATAACCCTAACCCTAGGTCCAGTCGTAGCCCTAACCGGATCTCTAGCCCTAGCCCTCAACATAACCCTAACCCTAGGTCCAGTCTTAACCCTAACCGGATCTCGAACCCTAGCCCTCAACATAACCTTAAGCCTAGGTCCAATCGTAACCCTAACCGTCTCTCTAACCCTAGCCCTCAACATAACCCTAACCCTACGTCCAATCGTAACCCTAACCGGATCTCTAACCCTAGCCCGCAACATAACCCTAACCCTAGGTCCAGTCGTAACCCTAACCGGATCGCTAAACCTAGCCCTCAACATAACCCTAACCCTAGGTCCAATCGTACCCCTAACCGGATCTCTAACCCTAGCCCTCAACATAACCCTAACCCTAGGTCCAATCGTAACCCTAACCGTTTCTCTAACCCTCGCCCTCAACATAACCCTCACTCTAGGTCCAATCGTAACCCTAACCGGATCTCTAACCCTAGCCCTCAAGATAACACTAACCCTAGGTCCAATCGTAACCCTAACCGGATCTCTAACCCTAGCCCTCAACATAACCCTAACCCTAGGTCCAATCTTAAGCATAACCGGATCTCTAACCCTAGCGCTCAACATAACCCTAACCCTAGGTCCAATCGTAACCCTAACCGGATCGCTAACCCTAGCCCTCAACATAACCCTAACCCTAGGTCCAATCGTAACCCTAACCGGATCTCTAACCCTAGCCCTCAACATAACCCTAACCCTAGGTCCAATCGTAACCCTAACCGGATCTCTAACCCTAGCCCTCAACATAACCCTAACCCTAGGTCCAGTCGTAACCCTAACCGGATCGCTAAACCTAGCCCTCAACATAACCCTAACCCTAGGTCCAATCGTACCCCTAACCGGATCTCTAAACCTATCCCTCAACATAACCCTAACCCTAGGTCCAATCGTAACCCTAACCGGATCTCTAACCCTAGCCCTCAACATAACCCTAACCCTAGGTCCAATCGTAACCCTAACCGGATCTCTAAACCTATCCCTCAACATAACCCTAACCCTAGGTCCAATCGTATCCCTAACAGTCTCTCTAACCCTAGCCCTCAACATAACCCTAACCCTAGGTCCAATCGTAACCCGAACACGCTCTAACCCTAGCCCTCAACATAACCCTAACCCTAGGTCCAATCGTAACCCTAACCGGATCTCTAAACCTAGCCCTCAACATAACCCTAACCCTAGGTCCAATCATAACCCTAACCGGATCTCTAAACCTATCCCTCAACATAACCCTAACCCTAGGTCCAATCGTAACCCTAACCGGATCTCTAACCCTAGCCCTCAACATAACCCTAACCCACGGTCCAGTCGTAGCCCTAACCGGATCTCTAACCCTAGCCCTCAACATAACCCTAACCCTACGTCCAATCGTAACCCTAACCGGATCTGTAACCCTAGCCCTCAACAGAACCCTAACCCTAGGTCCAATCGTAACCCTAACCGTCTCTCTTACCCGAGCCCTCAACATAACCCTAACCCTAGGTCCAATCGTAACCCTAACCGGATCTCTAACCCTAGCCCTCAACATAACCCTAACCCTAGGTCCAATCGTAAGCATAACCGGATCTCTAACCCGAGGCCTCAACATAACCCTAACCCTAGGTCCAATCGTAACCCTAACCGGTTCTAACCCTAGCCCTCAACATAAACCTAACCCTAGGTGCAATCGTAGCCCTAACCGGATCTATAACCCTAGCCCTCAACATAACCCTAACCATAGGTCCAGTCGTAGCCCTAACCGGATCTCTAACCCTAGCCCTAAACATAACCCTAACCCTAGGTCCAGTCGTAACCCTAACCGGATCTCTAACCCTAGCCCTCAACATAACCCTAACCCTAGGTCCAATCGTAGCCCTAACCGGATCTCTAACCCTAGCCCTCAACATAACCCTAACCCTAGGTCCAGTCGTAGCCCTAACCGGATCTCTAGCCCTAGCCCTCAACATAACCCTAACCCTAGGTCCAGTCGTAACCCTAACCGGATCGCTAAACCTAGCCCTCAACATAACCCTAACCCTAGGTCCAATCGTACCCCTAACCGGATCTCTAACCCTAGCCCTCAACATAACCCTAACCCTAGGTCCAATCGTAACCCTAACCGGATCTCTAACCCTAGCCCTCAACATAACCCTAACCCTAGGTCCAATCGTAACCCTAACCGGATCTCTAAACCTATCCCTCAACATAACCCTAACCCTAGGTCCAATCGTATCCCTAACAGTCTCTCTAACCCTAGCCCTCAACATAACCCTAACCCTAGGTCCAATCGTAACCCTAACCGGATCTCTAAACCTATCCCTCAACATAACCCTAACCCTAGGTCCAATCGTAACCCTAACCGGATCTCTAACCCTAGCCCTCAACATAACCCTAACCCACGGTCCAGTCGTAGCCCTAACCGGATCTCTAACCCTAGCCCTCAACATAACCCTAACCCTACGTCCAATCGTAACCCTAACCGGATCTGTAACCCTAGCCCTCAACATAACCCTAACCCTAGGTCCAATCGTAACCCTAACCGTCTCTCTTACCCTAGCCCTCAACATAACCCTAACCCTAGGTCCAATCGTAACCCTAACCGGATCTCTAACCCTAGCCCTCGACATAACCCTAACCCTAGGTCCAATCGTAAGCATAACCGGATCTCTAACCCGAGGCCTCAACATAACCCTAACCCTAGGTCCAATAGTAACCCTAACCGGTTCTAACCCTAGCCCTCAACATAATCCTAACCCTAGGTGCAATCGTAGCCCTAACCGGATCTATAACCCTAGCCCTCAACATAACCCTAACCATAGGTCCAGTCGTAGCCCTAACCGGATCTCTAACCCTAGCCCTAAAAATAACCCTAACCCTAGGTCCAGTCGTAACCCTAACCGGATCTCTAACCCTAGCCCTCAACATAACCCTAACCCTAGGTCCAATCGTAGCCCTAACCGGATCTCTAACCCTAGCCCTCAACATAACCCTAACCCTAGGTCCAGTCGTAGCCCTAACCGGATATCTAGCCCTAGCCCTCAACATAACCCTAACCCTAGGTCCAGTCTTAACCCTAACCGGATCTCGAACCCTAGCCCTCAACATAACCCTAAGCCTAGGTCCAATCGTAACCCTAACCGTCTCTCTAACCCTAGCCCTCAACATAACCCTAACCCTAGGTCCAATCGTAACCCTAACCGGATCTCTAACCGTAGCCCTCAACATAACCCTAACCCAACCTCCAGTCGTAACCCTAACCGGATCCCTAACCCTAGCCCTCAACATAATCCTAACCCTAGGTCCAATCGTAACCCTAACCGGATCGCTAACCCTAGCCCTCAACATAACCCTAACCCTAGGTCCAATCGTAACCCTAACCGGATCTCTAACCCTAGCCCTCAACATAACCCTATCCCTAGGTCCAATCGTAACCCTAACCGGATCTCTAACCCTGGCCCTCAACATAACCCTAAGCCTAGGTCCAATCGTAACCCTAACCGTCTCTCTTACCCTAGCCCTCAACATAACCCTAACCCTAGGTCCAATCGTAACCCTAACCGGATCTCTAACCCTAGCCCTCAACATAACCCTAACCCTAGGTCCAATCGTAAGCATAACCGGATCTCTAACCCGAGGCCTCAACATAACCCTAACCCTAGGTCCAATCGTAACCCTAACCGGTTCTGACCCTAGCCCTCAACATAAACCTAACCCTAGGTGCAATCGTAGCCCTAACCGGATCTATAACCCTAGCCCTCAACATAACCCTAACGATAGGTCCAGTCGTAGCCCTAACCGGATCTCTAACCCTAGCCCTAAACATAACCCTAACCCTAGGTCCAGTCGTAACCCTAACCGGGTCTCTAACCCTAGCCCTCAACATAACCCTAACCCTAGGTCCAATCGTAGCCCTAACCGGATCTCTAACCCTAGCCCTCAACATAACCCTAACCCTAGGCCAGTCGTAGCCCTAACCGGATCTCTAGCCCTAGCCCTCAACATAACCCTAACCCTAGGTTCAGTCTTAACCCTAACCGGATCTCGAACCCTAGCCCTCAACATAACCTTAAGCCTAGGTCCAATCGTAACCCTAACCGTCTCTCTAACCCTAGCCCTCAACATAACCCTAACCCTAGGTCCAATCGTAACCCTAACCGGATCTCTAAACCTAGCCCTCAACATAACCCTAACCCTAGGTCCAGTCGTAACCCTAACCGGATCGCTAAACCTAGCCCTCAACATAACCCTAACCCTAGGTCCAATCGTACCCCTAACCGGATCTCTAACCCTACCCATCAACATAACCCTAACCCTAGGTCCAATCGTAACCCTAACCGTTTCTCTAACCCTCGCCCTCAACATAACCCTCACTCTAGGTCCAATCGTAACCCTAACCGGATCTCTAACCCTAGCCCTCAAGATAACACTAACCCTAGGTCCAATCGTAACCCTAACCGGATCTCTAACCCTAGCCCTCAACATAACCCTAACCCTAGGTCCAATCTTAAGCATAACCGGATCTTTAACGCTAGCGCTCAACATAACCCTAACCCTAGGTCCAATCGTAACCCTAACCAGATCGCTAACCCTAGCCCTCAACATAACCCTAACCCTAGGTCCAATCGTAACCCTAACCGGATCTCTAACCCTAGCCCTCAACATAACCCTAACCCTAGGTCCAATCGTAACCCTAACCGGATCTCTAACCCTAGCCCTCAACATAACCCTAACCCTAGGTCCATTCGTAACCCTAACCGGATCGCTAAACCTAGCCCTCAACATAACCCTAACCCTAGGTCCAATCGTACCCCTAACCGGATCTCTAAACCTATCCCTCAACATAACCCTAACCCTAGGTCCAATCGTAACCCTAACCGGATCTCTAACCCTAGCCCTCAACATAACCCTAACTCTAGGTCCAATCGTAACCCTAACCGGATCTCTAAACCTATCCCTCAACATAACCCTAACCCTAGGTCCAATCGTATCCCTAACAGTCTCTCTAACCCTAGCCCTCAACATAACCCTAACCCTAGGTCCAATCGTAACCCTAACAGTCTCTCTAACCCTAGCCCTCAACATAACCCTAACCCTAGGTCCAATCGTAACCCTAACCGGATCTCTAACCCTAGCCCTCAACATAACCCTAACCCTAGGTCCAATCATAACCCTAACCGGATCTCTAAACCTATCCCTCAACATAACCCTAACCCTAGGTCCAATCGTAACACTAACCGGATCTCTAACCCTAGCCCTCAACATAACCCTAACCCACGGTCCAGTCGTAGCCCTAACCGGATCTCTAACCCTAGCCCTCAACATAACCCTAACCCTACGTCCAATCGTAACCCTAACCGGATCTGTAACCCTAGCCCTCAACATAACCCTAACCCTAGGTCCAATCGTAACCCTAACCGGATCTCTAACCCTAGCCCTCAACATAACCCTAACCCTAGGTCCAATCGTAAGCATAACCGGATCTCTAACCCGAGGCCTCAACATAACCCTAACCCTAGGTCCATTCGTAACCCTAACCGGTTCTAACCCTAGCCCTCAACATAAACCTAACCCTAGGTGCAATCGTAGCCCTAACCGGATCTATAACCCTAGCCCTCAACATAACCCTAACCATAGGTCCAGTCGTAGCCCTAACCGGATCTCTAACCCTAGCCCTAAACATAACCCTAACCCTAGGTCCAGTCGTAACCCTAACCGGATCTCTAACCCTAGCCCTCAACATAACCCTAACCCTAGGTCCAATCGTAGCCCTAACCGGATCTCTAACCCTAGCCCTCAACATAACCCTAACCCTAGGTCCAGTCGTAGCCCTAACCGGATCTCTAGCCCTAGCCCTCAACATAACCCTAACCCTAGGTCCAGTCTTAACCCTAACCGGATCTCGAACCCTAGCCCTCAACATAACCCTAAGCCTAGGTCCAATCGTAACCCTAACCGTCTCTCTAACCCTAGCCCTCAACATAACCCTAACCCTAGGTCCAATCGTAACCCTAAACGAATCTCTAACCCTAGCCCTCAACATAACCCTAACCCTAGGTCCAATCGTAAGCATAACCGGATCTCTAACCCTAGCCCTCAACATAACCCTAACCCTAGGTCCAATCGTAACCCTAACTGGATCTCTAACCCTAGCCCTCAACATAACCCTAACCCTAGGTCCAATCGTAACCCTAACCGGATCTCTATCCCTAGCCCTCAACATAACCCTAACCCTAGGTCCAATCGTAACCCTAACCGGATCTCTAACCCTAGCCCTCAACATAACCCTAACCCTAGGTCCAATCGAAACCCTAACCGGATCTCTAATCCTAGCCCTCAACATAACCCTAACCCTAGGTCCAATCGTAACCCTAACCGGATCTCTAACCGTAGCCCTCAACATAACCCTAACCCAACCTCCAGTCGTAACCCTAACCGGATCTCTAACCCTAGCCCTCAACATAATCCTAACCCTAGGTGAAATCGTAGCCCTAACCGGATCTCTAACCCTGGCCCTCAACATAACCCTAACCCTAGGTCCAGTCGTAGCCCTAACCGGATCTCTAACCCTAGCCCTCAACATAACCCTAACCCTAGGTCCAATCGTAACCCTAACCGGATCTCTAACCCTAGCCCTCAACATAACCCTAACCCTAGGTCCAATAGTAACCGTAACCGCATCTCTAACCCTAGCCCTCAACATAACCCTAAGCCTAGGTCCAATCGTAACCCTAACCGGATCTCTAACCCTAGCCCTCAACATAACCCTAACCCTAGGTCCAATCGTAAGCATAACCGGATCTCTAACCCTGGCCCTCAACATAACCCTAACCCTAGGTCCAATCGTAACCCTAACCGGATCTCTAACCCTAGCCCTCAACATAACCCTAACCCTAGGTCCAATCGTAACCCTAACCGGATCTCTAACCCTAGCCCTCAAGATAACCCTAACCCTAGGTCCAATCGTAACCCTAACCGGATCTCTAACCCTAGCCCCCAACATAACCCTAACCCTAGGTCCAATCGTAACCCTAACCGGATCCCTAACCCTAGCCCTCAACATAATCCTAACCCTAGGTCCAATCGTAACCCTAACCGGATCCCTAACCCTTTACCTCAACATAATCCTAACCCTAGGTCCAATCGTAACCCTAACCGGATCGCTAACCCTAGCCCTCAACAAAACCCTAACCCTAGGTCCAATCGTAACCCTAACCGGATCTCTAACCCTAGCCCTCAACATAACCCTAACCCTAGGTCCAGTCGTAAGCATAACCGGATCTCTAACCCTGGCCCTCAACATAACCCTAACCCTAGGTCCAATCGTAACCCTAACCGGATCTCTAACCCTAGCCCTCAACATAACCCTAACCCTAGGTCCAATCGTAACCCTAACCGGATCTCTAACCCTAGCCCTCAAGATAACCCTAACCCTACGTCCAATCGTAACCCTAACTGGATCTCTAACCCTAGCCCCCAACATAACCCTAACCCTAGGTCCAATCGTAACACTAACCGGATCTCTAACCCTAGCCCTCAACATAACCCTAACCCTAGGTCCAATCGTAACCCTAACCGGATCCCTAACCCTAGCCCTCAACATAATCCTAACCCTAGGTCCAATCGTAACCCTAACCGGATCGCTAACCCTAGCCCTCAACAAAACCCTAACCCTAGGTCCAATCGTAACCCTAACCGGATCTCTAACCCTAGCCCTCAACATAACCCTATCCCTAGGTCCAATCGTAACCCTAACCGGATCTCTAACCCTGGCCCTCAACATAACCCTAACCCTAGGTTCAATCGTAACCCTAACCGGATCTCTAACCCTGGCCCTCAACATAACCCTAACCCTAGGTCCAATCGTAACCCTAACCGGATCTCTAACCCTAGCCCTCAACATAACCCTAACCCTAGGTCCAATCGTAACCCTAACCGGATCTCTAACCCTAGCCCTCAACATAACCCTAACCCTAGGTCCAATCGTAACCCTAACCGGATCTCTAACCCTAGCCCTCAACATAACCCGAACCTTAGGTCCAATCGTAACCCTAACCGAATCTCTAACCCTAGCCCTCAACATAACCCTAACCCTAGGTCCAATCGTAACCCTAACCGGATCTCTAACCCTAGCCCTCAACATAACCCGAACCTTAGGTCCAATCGTAACCCTAACCGAATCTCTAACCCTAGCCCTCAACATAACCCTAACCCTAGGTCCAATCGTAACCCTAACCGGATCTCTAAACCTAGTCCTCAACATAACCCTAACCCTAGGTCCAATCGTAACCCTAACCGGATCTCTAACCCTAGCCCTCAACAGAACCCTAACCCTAGGTCCAATCGTAACCCTAAGCGGATCGCTAACCCTAGCCCTCAACATAACCCTAACCCTAGGTCCAATCGTAACCCTAACCGGATCTCTAACCCTAGCCCTCAACATAACCCTAACCCTAGGTCCAATCGTAACCCTAACCGGATCTCTAAACCTATCCCTCAACATAACCCTAACCCTAGGTCCAATTGTATCCCTAACAGTCTCTCTAACCCTCGCCCTCAACATAACCCTAACCCTAGGTCCAATCGTAACCCTAACCGGATCTCTAACCCTAGCCCTCAACATAACCCTAACCCTACGTCCAATCGTAACCCTAACCGGATCGCTAACCCTAGCCCTCAACATAACCCTAACCCTAGGTCCAATCGTAACCCTAACCGGATCTCTAACCCCAGCCCTCAACATAACCTTAACCCTAGGTCCAATCGTATCCCTAACCGGATCTCTAACCCTAGCCCTCAACATAACCCTAACCCTAGGTCCAATCGTAACCCTAACCGGATCTCTAATCCTAGCCCTCAACATAACCCTAACCCTAGGTAAAATCGTACGCATAACCGGATCTCTAACCCTAGCCCTCAACATAACCCTAACCCTAGGTCCAATCGTAACCCTAACCGGATCTCTAACCCTAGCCCTCAACATAACCCTAACCCTAGGTCCAATCGTAACCCTGACCGGATCTCTAACCCTAGCCCTCAACATAACCCTAACCCTAGGTACAATCGTAACCCTAACCGGATCTCTAACCCTAGCCCTCAACATAACCCTAACCCTAGGTCCAATCGTAAGCATAACCGGATCTCTAACCCTAGCCCGCGACATAACCCTAACCCTAGGTCCAATCGTAACCCTAACCGGATCTCTAACCCTAGCCCTCAACATAATCCTAACCCTAGGTCCAATCGTAACCCTAACCGGATCTCTAACCCTAGCCCTCAACATAACCCTAACCTTAGGTCCAATCGTAACCCTAACCGAATCTCTAACCCTAGCCCTCAACATAACCCTAACCCTAGGTCCAATCGTAACCCTAACCGGATCTCTAAACCTAGCCCTCAACATAACCCTAACCCTAGGTCCAATCGTAACCCTAACCGGATCGCTAACCCTAGCCCTCAACATAACCCTAACCCTAGGTCCAATCGTAACCCTAACCGGATCTCTAACCCTAGCCCTCAACAGAACCCTAACCCTAGGTCCAATCGTAACCCTAACCGGATCTCTAACCCTAGCCCTCAACATAACCCTAACCCTAGGTCCAATCGTAAGCATAACCGGATCTCTAACCCGAGGCCTCAACATAACCCTAACCCTAGGTCCATTCGTAACCCTAACCGGTTCTAACCCTAGCCCTCAACATAAACCTAACCCTAGGTGCAATCGTAGCCCTAACCGGATCTATAACCCTAGCCCTCAACATAACCCTAACCATAGGTCCAGTCGTAGCCCTAACCGGATCTCTAACCCTAGCCCTAAACATAACCCTAACCCTAGGTCCAGTCGTAACCCTAACCGGATCTCTAACCCTAGCCCTCAACATAACCCTAACCCTAGGTCCAATCGTAGCCCTAACCGGATCTCTAACCCTAGCCCTCAACATAACCCTAACCCTAGGTCCAGTCGTAGCCCTAACCGGATCTCTAGCCCTAGCCCTCAACATAACCCTAACCCTAGGTCCAGTCTTAACCCTAACCGGATCTCGAACCCTAGCCCTCAACATAACCCTAAGCCTAGGTCCAATCGTAACCCTAACCGTCTCTCTAACCCTAGCCCTCAACATAACCCTAACCCTAGGTCCAATCGTAACCCTAAACGAATCTCTAACCCTAGCCCTCAACATAACCCTAACCCTAGGTCCAATCGTAAGCATAACCGGATCTCTAACCCTAGCCCTCAACATAACCCTAACCCTAGGTCCAATCGTAACCCTAACTGGATCTCTAACCCTAGCCCTCAACATAACCCTAACCCTAGGTCCAATCGTAACCCTAACCGGATCTCTATCCCTAGCCCTCAACATAACCCTAACCCTAGGTCCAATCGTAACCCTAACCGGATCTCTAACCCTAGCCCTCAACATAACCCTAACCCTAGGTCCAATCGAAACCCTAACCGGATCTCTAATCCTAGCCCTCAACATAACCCTAACCCTAGGTCCAATCGTAACCCTAACCGGATCTCTAACCGTAGCCCTCAACATAACCCTAACCCAACCTCCAGTCGTAACCCTAACCGGATCTCTAACCCTAGCCCTCAACATAATCCTAACCCTAGGTGAAATCGTAGCCCTAACCGGATCTCTAACCCTGGCCCTCAACATAACCCTAACCCTAGGTCCAGTCGTAGCCCTAACCGGATCTCTAACCCTAGCCCTCAACATAACCCTAACCCTAGGTCCAATCGTAACCCTAACCGGATCTCTAACCCTAGCCCTCAACATAACCCTAACCCTAGGTCCAATAGTAACCGTAACCGCATCTCTAACCCTAGCCCTCAACATAACCCTAAGCCTAGGTCCAATCGTAACCCTAACCGGATCTAACCCTAGCCCTCAACATAACCCTAACCCTAGGTCCAATCGTAAGCATAACCGGATCTCTACCCTGGCCCTCAACATAACCCTAACCCTAGGTCCAATCGTAACCCTAACCGGATCTCTAACCCTAGCCCTCAACATAACCCTAACCCTAGGTCCAATCGTAACCCTAACCGGATCTCTAACCCTAGCCCTCAAGATAACCCTAACCCTAGGTCCAATCGTAACCCTAACCGGATCTCTAACCCTAGCCCCCAACATAACCCTAACCCTAGGTCCAATCGTAACCCTAACCGGATCCCTAACCCTAGCCCTCAACATAATCCTAACCCTAGGTCCAATCGTAACCCTAACCGGATCCCTAACCCTTTACCTCAACATAATCCTAACCCTAGGTCCAATCGTAACCCTAACCGGATCGCTAACCCTAGCCCTCAACAAAACCCTAACCCTAGGTCCAATCGTAACCCTAACCGGATCTCTAACCCTAGCCCTCAACATAACCCTAACCCTAGGTCCAGTCGTAAGCATAACCGGATCTCTAACCCTGGCCCTCAACATAACCCTAACCCTAGGTCCAATCGTAACCCTAACCGGATCTCTAACCCTAGCCCTCAACATAACCCTAACCCTAGGTCCAATCGTAACCCTAACCGGATCTCTAACCCTAGCCCTCAAGATAACCCTAACCCTACGTCCAATCGTAACCCTAACTGGATCTCTAACCCTAGCCCCCAACATAACCCTAACCCTAGGTCCAATCGTAACACTAACCGGATCTCTAACCCTAGCCCTCAACATAACCCTAACCCTAGGTCCAATCGTAACCCTAACCGGATCCCTAACCCTAGCCCTCAACATAATCCTAACCCTAGGTCCAATCGTAACCCTAACCGGATCGCTAACCCTAGCCCTCAACAAAACCCTAACCCTAGGTCCAATCGTAACCCTAACCGGATCTCTAACCCTAGCCCTCAACATAACCCTATCCCTAGGTCCAATCGTAACCCTAACCGGATCTCTAACCCTGGCCCTCAACATAACCCTAACCCTAGGTTCAATCGTAACCCTAACCGGATCTCTAACCCTGGCCCTCAACATAACCCTAACCCTAGGTCCAATCGTAACCCTAACCGGATCTCTAACCCTAGCCCTCAACATAACCCTAACCCTAGGTCCAATCGTAACCCTAACCGGATCTCTAACCCTAGCCCTCAACATAACCCTAACCCTAGGTCCAATCGTAACCCTAACCGGATCTCTAACCCTAGCCCTCAACATAACCCGAACCTTAGGTCCAATCGTAACCCTAACCGAATCTCTAACCCTAGCCCTCAACATAACCCTAACCCTAGGTCCAATCGTAACCCTAACCGGATCTCTAAACCTAGCCCTCAACATAACCCTAACCCTAGGTCCAATCGTAACCCTAACCGGATCGCTAACCCTAGTCCTCAACATAACCCTAACCCTAGGTCCAATCGTAACCCTAACCGGATCTCTAACCCTAGCCCTCAACATAACCCTAACCCTAGGTCCAATCGTAACCCTAACCGGATCTCTAACCCTAGCCCTCAACATAACCCTAACCCTAGGTCCAATCGTAACCCTAACCGGATCTCTAACCCTAGCCCTCAACATAACCCGAACCTTAGGTCCAATCGTAACCCTAACCGAATCTCTAACCCTAGCCCTCAACATAACCCTAACCCTAGGTCCAATCGTAACCCTAACCGGATCTCTAACCCTAGCCCTCAACATAACCCGAACCTTAGGTCCAATCGTAACCCTAACCGAATCTCTAACCCTAGCCCTCAACATAACCCTAACCCTAGGTCCAATCGTAACCCTAACCGGATCTCTAAACCTAGTCCTCAACATAACCCTAACCCTAGGTCCAATCGTAACCCTAACCGGATCTCTAACCCTAGCCCTCAACAGAACCCTAACCCTAGGTCCAATCGTAACCCTAAGCGGATCGCTAACCCTAGCCCTCAACATAACCCTAACCCTAGGTCCAATCGTAACCCTAACCGGATCTCTAACCCTAGCCCTCAACATAACCCTAACCCTAGGTCCAATCGTAACCCTAACCGGATCTCTAAACCTATCCCTCAACATAACCCTAACCCTAGGTCCAATTGTATCCCTAACAGTCTCTCTAACCCTCGCCCTCAACATAACCCTAACCCTAGGTCCAATCGTAACCCTAACCGGATCTCTAACCCTAGCCCTCAACATAACCCTAACCCTACGTCCAATCGTAACCCTAACCGGATCGCTAACCCTAGCCCTCAACATAACCCTAACCCTAGGTCCAATCGTAACCCTAACCGGATCTCTAACCCCAGCCCTCAACATAACCTTAACCCTAGGTCCAATCGTATCCCTAACCGGATCTCTAACCCTAGCCCTCAACATAACCCTAACCCTAGGTCCAATCGTAACCCTAACCGGATCTCTAATCCTAGCCCTCAACATAACCCTAACCCTAGGTAAAATCGTACGCATAACCGGATCTCTAACCCTAGCCCTCAACATAACCCTAACCCTAGGTCCAATCGTAACCCTAACCGGATCTCTAACCCTAGCCCTCAACATAACCCTAACCCTAGGTCCAATCGTAACCCTGACCGGATCTCTAACCCTAGCCCTCAACATAACCCTAACCCTAGGTACAATCGTAACCCTAACCGGATCTCTAACCCTAGCCCTCAACATAACCCTAACCCTAGGTCCAATCGTAAGCATAACCGGATCTCTAACCCTAGCCCTCGACATAACCCTAACCCTAGGTCCAATCGTAACCCTAACCGGATCTCTAACCCTAGCCCTCAACATAATCCTAACCCTAGGTCCAATCGTAACCCTAACCGGATCTCTAACCCTAGCCCTCAACATAACCCTAACCTTAGGTCCAATCGTAACCCTAACCGAATCTCTAACCCTAGCCCTCAACATAACCCTAACCCTAGGTCCAATCGTAACCCTAACCGGATCTCTAAACCTAGCCCTCAACATAACCCTAACCCTAGGTCCAATCGTAACCCTAACCGGATCGCTAACCCTAGCCCTCAACATAACCCTAACCCTAGGTCCAATCGTAACCCTAACCGGATCTCTAACCCTAGCCCTCAACAGAACCCTAACCCTAGGTCCAATCGTAACCCTAAGCGGATCGCTAACCCTAGCCCTCAACATAACCCTAACCCTAGGTCCAATCGTAACCCTAACCGGATCTCTAACCCTAGCTCTCAACATAACCCTAACCCTAGGTCCAATCGTAACCCTAACCGGATCTCTAACCCTAGCCCTCAACATAACCCTAACCCTACGTCCAATCGTAACCCTAACCGGATCGCTAACCCTAGCCCTCAACATAACCCTAACCCTAGGTCCAATCGTAACCCTAACCGGATCTCTAACCCTAGCCCTCAACATAACCCTAACCCTAGGTCCAATCGTAAGCATAACCGGATATCTAATCCTAACCCTCAACATAACCCTAACCTTAGGTCCAATCGTAACCCTAACCGGATCGCTAACCCTAGCCCTCAACATAACCCTAACCCTAGGTCCAATCGTACCCCTAACCGGATCGCTAACCCTAGCACTCAACATAACCCTAACCCTAGGTCCAATCGTAACCCTAACCGAATCACTAACCGTAGCCCTCAACATAACCCTAACCCTAGGTCCAATCGTAACCCTAACCAGATCTCTAACCCTAGCCCTCAACATAACCCTAACCCTAGGTCCAATCGTAACCCTAACCGGATCTCTAACCCCAGCCCTCAACATAACCCTAACCCTAGGTCCAACCGTAACCCTAACCGGATCTCTAACCCTAGCCCTCAACATAACCCTAACCCTTGGTCCAATCGTAACTCTAAGCCGATCTCTATCCCTAGCCCTCAACATAACCCTAACCCTAGGTCCAATCGTAACCCTAACCAGATCTCTAACCCTAGCCCTCAACATAACCCTAACCCTAGGTCCAATCGTAACCCTAACCGGATCTCTAACCCCAGCCCTCAACATAACCCTAACCCTAGGTCCAACCGTAACCCTAACCGGATCTCTAACCCTAGCCCTCAACATAACCCTAACCCTTGGTCCAATCGTAACTCTAAGCCGATCTCTAACCCTAGCCCTCAACATAACCCTAACCCTAGGTCCAATCGTAACCCTAAGCGGATCGCTAACCCTAGCCCTCAACATAACCCTAACCCTAGGTCAATCGTACCCCTAACCGGATCGCTAACCCTAGCCCTCAACATAACCCTAACCCTAGGTCCAATCGTAACCCTAACCGGATCTCTAACCCTAGCTCTCAACATAACCCTAACCCTAGGTCCAATCGTAACCCTAACCGGATCTCTAACCCTAGCCCTCAACATAACCCTAACCCTAGGTCCAATCGTACCCCTAACCGGATCGCTAACCCTAGCACTCAACATAACCCTAACCCTAGGTCCAATCGTAACCCTAACCGAATCACTAACCGTAGCCCTCAACATAACCCTAACCCTAGGTCCAATCGTAACCCTAACCAGATCTCTAACCCTAGCCCTCAACATAACCCTAACCCTAGGTCCAATCGTAACCCTAACCGGATCTCTAACCCCAGCCCTCAACATAACCCTAACCCTAGGTCCAACCGTAACCCTAACCGGATCTCTAACCCTAGCCCTCAACATAACCCTAACCCTTGGTCCAATCGTAACTCTAAGCCGATCTCTAACCCTAGCCCTCAACATAACCCTAACCCTAGGTCCAATCGTAACCCTAAGCGGATCGCTAACCCTAGCCCTCAACATAACCCTAACCCTAGGTCAATCGTACCCCTAACCGGATCGCTAACCCTAGCCCTCAACATAACCCTAACCCTAGGTCCAATCGTAACCCTAACCGGATCTCTAACCCTAGCTCTCAACATAACCCTAACCCTAGGTCCAATCGTAACCCTAACCGGATCTCTAACCCTAGCCCTCAACATAACCCTAACCCTAGGTCCAATCGTAACCCTAACCGGATCTCTAACCCTAGCCCTCAACATAACCCTAACCCTAGGTCCAATCGTAACCCTAACCGGATTGCTAACCCTAGCCCTCAACATAACCCTAACCCTAGGTCCAATCGTAACCCTAACCGGATCTCTAACCCTCCCCTCAACATAACCCTATCCCTAGGTCCAATCGTAACCCTAACCGGATCTCTAACCCTAGCCCTCAACATAACCCTAACCCTAGGTCCAATCGTAACCCTAACCGGATCTCTAACCCTAGCCCTCAACATAACCCTAACCCTAGGTCCAATCGTAACCCTAACCGGATCTCTAACCCTAGCCCTAAACATAACCCTAACCCTAGGTCCAATCGTAACCCTAACCGGATCTCTAACCCTAGCCCTCAACATAACCCTAACCCTAGGTCCAATCGTATCCCTAACCGGATCGCAAACCCTCGCCCTGAACATAACCCTAACCCTAGGTCCAATTGTAACCCTAACCGGATCGCTAACCCTAGCCCTCAACATAACCCTAACCCTAGGTCCAATCGTAACCCTAACCGGATCTCTAACCCTAGCCCTCAACATAACCCTAACCCTAGGTCCAATCGTAACCCTACCCGGATCTCTAACCCTAGCCCTCAACATAACCCTAACCCTAGGTCCAATCGTAACCCTAACCGGATCTCTAACCCTAGCCCTCAACATAACCCTAACCCTATGTCCAACCGTAACCCTAACCGGATCTCTAACCCTAGCCCTCAACATAACCCTAACCCTAGGTCCAATCGTAAGCATAACCGGATCTCTAACCCTAGCCCTCAACATAACCCTAACCCTAGGTCCAATCGTAAGCCTTACCGGATCTCTAACCCTAGCCCTCAACATAACCCTAACCCTAGGTCCAATCGTAACCCTAACCGGATCTCTAACCTTAGCCCTCAACATAACCCTAACCCTAGGTCCAATCGTAACCCTAACCGGATCTCTAACCCTAGCCCTCAACATAACCCTAACCCTAGGTCCAATCGTTAGCATAACCGGATCTCTAACCCTAGCCCTCAACATAACCCTAACCCTAAGTCCAATCGTCACCCTAACCGGATCTCTAACCCTAGCCCTCAACAGAACCCTAACCCTAGGTCCAATCGTAAGCATAACCAGATCTCTAACTCTAGCCCTCAACATAACCCTAACCCTAGGTCCAATCGTAACCCTAACCGGATCTCTAACCCTAGCCCTCAACATAACCCTAACCCTAGGTCCAATCGTAACCATAACCAGATCTCTAACAAGAGCCCTCAACATAACCCTAACCCTAGGTCCAATCGTAACCCTAACCGGATCTCTAACCCTAGCTCTCAACATAACCCTAACCCTAGGTCCAATCGTAACCCTAACCGGATCTCTAACCCTAGCCCTCAACATAACCCTAACCCTAGGTCCAATCGTAACCCTAACCGGATCGCTAACCCTAGCCCTCAACATAACCCTAACCCTAGGTCCAATCGTAACCCTAACCGGATCTCTAACCCTAGCCCTCAACATAACCCTAACCCTAGGTCCAATCGTAAGCATAACCGGATCTCTAACCCTAACCCTCAACATAACCCTAACCCTAGGTCCAATCGTAACCCTAACCGGATCTCTAACCCCAGCCCTCAACATAACCCTAACCCTAGGTCCCATCGTATCCCTAACAGTCTCTCTAACCCTAGCCCTCAACATAACCCTAACCCTAGGTCCAATCATAACCCTAACCGGATCGCTAAACCTATCCCTCAACATAACCCTAACCCTAGGTCCAATCGTAACCCTAACCGGATCTCTAACCCTAACCCTCAACATAACCCTAACCCTAGGTCCAATCGTAACCCTAACCGGATCTCTAACCCTAGCCCTCAACATGACCCTAACCCTAGGTCCAATCGTAACCCTAACCGGATCTCTAACCCTAGCCCTCAACATAACCCTAACCCTAGGTCCAATCGTATCCCTAACCGGATCTCTAACCCTAGCCCTCAACATAACCCTAACCCTATGTCCCACCGTAACCCTAACCGGATTTCTAACCCTAGCCCTCAACATAACCCTAACCCTAGGTCCAATCGTAAGCATGACCGGATCTCGAACCCTAGCCCTCAACATAACCCTAACCCTAGGTCCAATCGTAACCCTAACCGGATCTCTAACCCTAGCCCTCAACATAACCCTAACCCTAGGTCCAATCGTAAGCCTAAGCGGATCTCTAACCCTAGCCCTCAACATAACCCAACCCTAGGTCCAATCGTAACCCTAACCGGATCTCTAACCCTAGCCCTCAACATAACCCTAACCCTAGGTCCAATCGTAACCCTAACCGGATCTCTAACCCTAGCCCTCAACATAACCCTAACCCTAGGTACAATCGTAAGCATAACCGGATCTCTAACCCTAGCCCTCAACATAACCCTAACCCTAGGTCCAATCGTAACCCTAACCGGATCTCTAACCCTAACCCTCAACATAACCCTATCCCTAGGTCCAATCGTAACCCTAACCGGAACTCTAACCCTAGCCCTCAACATAACCCTAACCCTAGGTCCAATCGTAAGCATAACCGGATCTCTAACCCTAGCCCTCAACATAACCCTAACCCTAGGTCCAATCGTAACCCTAACCGGATCACTATCCCTAGCCCTCAACATAACCCTAACCCTAGGTCCAATCGTAACCCTAACCAGATCTCTAACAAGAGCCCTCAACATAACCCTAACCCTAGGTCCAATCGTAACCCTAACCGGATCTCTAACCCTAGCTCTCAACATAACCCTAACCCTAGGTCCAATCGTAACCCTAACCGGATCTCTAACCCTAGCCCTCAACATAACCCTAACCCTACTTCCAATCGTAACCCTAACCGGATCGCTAACCCTAGCCCTCAACATAACCCTAACCCTAGGTCCAATCGTAACCCTAACCGGATCTCTAACCCTAGCCCTCAACATAACCCTAACCCTAGGTCCAATCGTAAGCATAACCGGATATCTAATCCTAACCCTCAACATAACCCTAACCTTAGGTCCAATCGTAACCCTAACCGGATCGCTAACCCTAGCCCTCAACATAACCCTAACCCTAGGTCCAATCGTACCCCTAACCGGATCGCTAACCCTAGCACTCAACATAACCCTAACCCTAGGTCCAATCGTAACCCTAACCGAATCACTATCCGTAGCCCTCAACATAACCCTAACCCTAGGTCCAATCGTAACCCTAACCAGATCTCTAACCCTAGCCCTCAACATAACCCTAACCCTAGGTCCAATCGTAACCCTAACCGGATCTCTAACCCCAGCCCTCAACATAACCCTAACCCTAGGTCCAACCGTAACCCTAACCGGATCTCTAACCCTAGCCCTCAACATAACCCTAACCCTTGGTCCAATCGTAACCCTAAGCCGATCTCTAACCCTAGCCCTCAACATAACCCTAACCCTAGGTCCAATCGTAACCCTAAGCGGATCGCTAACCCTAGCCCTCAACATAACCCTAACCCTAGGTCAATCGTACCCCTAACCGGATCGCTAACCCTAGCCCTCAACATAACCCTAACCCTAGGTCCAATCGTAACCCTAACCGGATCTCTAACCCTAACTCTCAACATAACCCTAACCCTAGGTCCAATCGTAACCCTAACCGGATCTCTAACCCTAGCCCTCAACATAACCCTAACCCTAGGTCCAATCGTAACCCTAACCGGATCTCTAACCCTAGCTCTCAACATAACCCTATCCCTAGGTCCAATCGTAACCCTAACCGGATCTCTAACCCTAGCCCTCAACATAACCCTAACCCTACGTCCAATCGTAACCCTAACCGGATCGCTAACCCTAGCCCTCAACATAACCCTAACCCTAGGTCCAATCGTAACCCTAACCGGATCTCTAACCCTAGCCCTCAACATAACCCTAACCCTAGGTCCAATCGTAAGCATAACCGGATATCTAATCCTAACCCTCAACATAACCCTAACCTTAGGTCGAATCGTACCCCTAACCGGATCGCTAACCCTAGCACTCAACATAACCCTAACCCTAGGTCCAATCGTAACCCTAACCGAATCACTAACCGTAGCCCTCAACATAACCCTAACCCTAGGTCCAATCGTAACCCTAACCGGATCTCTAACCCTAGCCCTCAACATAACCCTAACCCTAGGTCCAATCGTAACCCTAACCGGATCTCTAACCCTAGCCCTCAACATAACCCTAACCCTAGGTCCAATCGTAACCCTAACCGGATCGCTAACCCTAGCCCTCAACATAACCCTAACCCTAGGTCCAATCGTAACCCTAACCGGATCTCTAACCCTAGCCCTCAACATAACCCTAACCCTAGGTCCAATCGTAAGCATAACCGGATCTCTAACCCTAACCCTCAACATAACCCTAACCCTAGGTCCAATCGTAACCCTAACCGGATCGCTAACCCTAGCCCTCAACATAACCCTAACCCTAGGTCCAATCGTACCCCTAACCGGATCGCTAACCCTAGCCCTCAACATAACCCTAACCCTAGGTCCAATCGTAACCCTAACCGGATCTCTAACCGTAGCCCTCAACATAACCCTAACCCTAGGTCCAATCGTAACCCTAACCGGATCTCTAACCCCAGCCCTCAACATAACCCTAACCCTAGGTCCCATCGTATCCCTAACACTCTCTCTAACCCTAGCCCTCAACATAACCCTAACCCTAGGTCCAATCATAACCCTAACCGGATCGCTAAACCTATCCCTCAACATAACCCTAACCCTAGGTCCAATCGTAACCCTAACCGGATCTCTAACCCTAACCCTCAACATAACCCTAACCCTAGGTCCAATCGTAACCCTAACCGGATCTCTAACCCTGCCCTCAACATGACCCTAACCCTAGGTCCAATCGTAACCCTAACCGGATCTCTAACCCTAGCCCTCAACATAACCCTAACCCTAGGTCCAATCGTATCCCTAACCGGATCTCTAACCCTAGCCCTCAACATAACCCTAACCCTATGTCCCACCGTAACCCTAACCGGATTTCTAACCCTAGCCCTCAACATAACCCTAACCCTAGGTCCAATCGTAACCCTAACCGAATCACTAACCCTAGCACTCAACATAACCCTAACCCTAGGTCCAATCGTAACCCTAACCGAATCACTAACCGTAGCCCTCAACATAACCCTAACCCTAGGTCCAATCGTAACCCTAACCAGATCTCTAACCCTAGCCCTCAACATAACCCTAACCCTAGGTCCAATCGTAACCCTAACCGGATCTCTAACCCCAGCCCTCAACATAACCCTAACCCTAGGTCCAACCGTAACCCTAACCGGATCTCTAACCCTAGCCCTGAACATAACCCTAACCCTTGGTCCAATCGTAACTCTAAGCCGATCTCTAACCCTAGCCCTCAACATAACCCTAACCCTAGGTCCAATCGTAACCCTAACCAGATCTCTAACCCTAGCCCTCAACATAACCCTAACCCTAGGTCCAATCGTAACCCTAACCGGATCTCTAACCCCAGCCCTCAACATAACCCTAACCCTAGGTCCAACCGTAACCCTAACCGGATCTCTAACCCTAGCCCTCAACATAACCCTAACCCTTGGTCCAATCGTAACTCTAAGCCGATCTCTAACCCTAGCCCTCAACATAACCCTAACCCTAGGTCCAATCGTAACCCTAAGCGGATCGCTAACCCTAGCCCTCAACATAACCCTAACCCTAGGTCAATCGTACCCCTAACCGGATCGCTAACCCTAGCCCTCAACATAACCCTAACCCTAGGTCCAATCGTAACCCTAACCGGATCTCTAACCCTAGCTCTCAACATAACCCTAACCCTAGGTCCAATCGTAACCCTAACCGGATCTCTAACCCTAGCCCTCAACATAACCCTAACCCTAGGTCCAATCGTACCCCTAACCGGATCGCTAACCCTAGCACTCAACATAACCCTAACCCTAGGTCCAATCGTAACCCTAACCGAATCACTAACCGTAGCCCTCAACATAACCCTAACCCTAGGTCCAATCGTAACCCTAACCAGATCTCTAACCCTAGCCCTCAACATAACCCTAACCCTAGGTCCAATCGTAACCCTAACCGGATCTCTAACCCCAGCCCTCAACATAACCCTAACCCTAGGTCCAACCGTAACCCTAACCGGATCTCTAACCCTAGCCCTCAACATAACCCTAACCCTTGGTCCAATCGTAACTCTAAGCCGATCTCTAACCCTAGCCCTCAACATAACCCTAACCCTAGGTCCAATCGTAACCCTAAGCGGATCGCTAACCCTAGCCCTCAACATAACCCTAACCCTAGGTCAATCGTACCCCTAACCGGATCGCTAACCCTAGCCCTCAACATAACCCTAACCCTAGGTCCAATCGTAACCCTAACCGGATCTCTAACCCTAGCTCTCAACATAACCCTAACCCTAGGTCCAATCGTAACCCTAACCGGATCTCTAACCCTAGCCCTCAACATAACCCTAACCCTAGGTCCAATCGTAACCCTAACCGGATCTCTAACCCTAGCCCTCAACATAACCCTAACCCTAGGTCCAATCGTAACCCTAACCGGATTGCTAACCCTAGCCCTCAACATAACCCTAACCCTAGGTCCAATCGTAACCCTAACCGGATCTCTAACCCTCCACTCAACATAACCCTATCCCTAGGTCCAATCGTAACCCTAACCGGATCTCTAACCCTAGCCCTCAACATAACCCTAACCCTAGGTCCAATCGTAACCCTAACCGGATCTCTAACCCTAGCCCTCAACATAACCCTAACCCTAGGTCCAATCGTAACCCTAACCGGATCTCTAACCCTAGCCCTAAACATAACCCTAACCCTAGGTCCAATCGTAACCCTAACCGGATCTCTAACCCTAGCCCTCAACATAACCCTAACCCTAGGTCCAATCGTATCCCTAACCGGATCGCAAACCCTCGCCCTGAACATAACCCTAACCCTAGGTCCAATTGTAACCCTAACCGGATCGCTAACCCTAGCCCTCAACATAACCCTAACCCTAGGTCCAATCGTAACCCTAACCGGATCTCTAACCCTAGCCCTCAACATAACCCTAACCCTAGGTCCAATCGTAACCCTACCCGGATCTCTAACCCTAGCCCTCAACATAACCCTAACCCTAGGTCCAATCGTAACCCTAACCGGATCTCTAACCCTAGCCCTCAACATAACCCTAACCCTATGTCCAACCGTAACCCTAACCGGATCTCTAACCCTAGCCCTCAACATAACCCTAACCCTAGGTCCAATCGTAAGCATAACCGGATCTCTAACCCTAGCCCTCAACATAACCCTAACCCTAGGTCCAATCGTAAGCCTTACCGGATCTCTAACCCTAGCCCTCAACATAACCCTAACCCTAGGTCCAATCGTAACCCTAACCGGATCTCTAACCTTAGCCCTCAACATAACCCTAACCCTAGGTCCAATCGTAACCCTAACCGGATCTCTAACCCTAGCCCTCAACATAACCCTAACCCTAGGTCCAATCGTTAGCATAACCGGATCTCTAACCCTAGCCCTCAACATAACCCTAACCCTAAGTCCAATCGTCACCCTAACCGGATCTCTAACCCTAGCCCTCAACAGAACCCTAACCCTAGGTCCAATCGTAAGCATAACCAGATCTCTAACTCTAGCCCTCAACATAACCCTAACCCTAGGTCCAATCGTAACCCTAACCGGATCTCTAACCCTAGCCCTCAACATAACCCTAACCCTAGGTCCAATCGTAACCATAACCAGATCTCTAACAAGAGCCCTCAACATAACCCTAACCCTAGGTCCAATCGTAACCCTAACCGGATCTCTAACCCTAGCTCTCAACATAACCCTAACCCTAGGTCCAATCGTAACCCTAACCGGATCTCTAACCCTAGCCCTCAACATAACCCTAACCCTAGGTCCAATCGTAACCCTAACCGGATCGCTAACCCTAGCCCTCAACATAACCCTAACCCTAGGTCCAATCGTAACCCTAACCGGATCTCTAATCCTAACCCTCAACATAACCCTAACCTTAGGTCCAATCGTAACCCTAACCGGATCGCTAACCCTAGCCCTCAACATAACCCTAACCCTAGGTCCAATCGTACCCCTAACGGGATCGCTAACCCTAGCACTCAACATAACCCTAACCCTAGGTCCAATCGTAACCCTAACCGAATCACTAACCATAGCCCTCAACATAACCCTAACCCTAGGTCCAATCGTAACCCTAACCAGATCTCTAACCCTAGCCCTCAACATAACCCTAACCCTAGGTCCAATCGTAACCCTAACCGGATCTCTAACCCCAGCCCTCAACATAACCCTAACCCTAGGTCCAACCGTAACCCTAACCGGATCTCTAACCCTAGCCCTCAACATAACCCTAACCCTTGGTCCAATCGTAACCCTAAGCCGATCTCTAACCCTAGCCCTCAACATAACCCTAACCCTAGGTCCAATCGTAACCCTAAGCGGATCGCTAACCCTAACCCTCAACATAACCCTAACCCTAGGTCCAATCGTAACCCTAACCGGATCGCTAACCTTAGCCCTCAACATAACCCTAACCCTAGGTCCAATCGTACCCCTAACCGGATCGCTAACCCTAGCCCTCAACATAACCCTAACCCTAGGTCCAATCGTAACCCTAACCGGATCTCTAACCGTAGCCCTCAACATAACCCTAACCCTAGGTCCAATCGTAACCCTAACCGGATCTCTAACCCCAGCCCTCAACATAACCCTAACCCTAGGTCCCATCGTATCCCTAACAGTCTCTCTAACCCTAGCCCTCAACATAACCCTAACCCTAGGTCCAATCATAACCCTAACCGGATCGCTAAACCTATCCCTCAACATAACCCTAACCCTAGGTACAATCGTAACCCTAACCGGATCTCTAACCCTAACCCTCAACATAACCCTAACCCTAGGTCCAATCGTAACCCTAACCGGATCTCTAACCCTAGCCCTCAACATGACCCTAACCCTAGGTCCAATCGTAACCCTAACCGGATCTCTAACCCTAGCCCTCAACATAACCCTAACCCTAGGTCCAATCGTATCCCTAACCGGATCTCTAACCCTAGCCCTCAACATAACCCTAACCCTATGTCCCACCGTAACCCTAACCGGATTTCTAACCCTAGCCCTCAACATAACCCTAACCCTAGGTCCAATCGTAAGCATAACCGGATCTCGAACCCTAGCCCTCAACATAACCCTAACCCTAGGTCCAATCGTAACCCTAACCGGATCTCTAACCCTAGCCCTCAACATAACCCTAACCCTAGGTCCAATCGTAAGCCTAAGCGGATCTCTAACCCTAGCCCTCAACATAACCCAACCCTAGGTCCAATCGTAACCCTAACCGGATCTCTAACCCTAGCCCTCAACATAACCCTAACCCTAGGTCCAATCGTAACCCTAACCGGATCTCTAACCCTAGCCCTCAACATAACCCTAACCCTAGGTACAATCGTAAGCATAACCGGATCTCTAACCCTAGCCCTCAACATAACCCTAACCCTAGGTCCAATCGTAACCCTAACCGGATCTCTAACCCTAACCCTCAACATAACCCTATCCCTAGGTCCAATCGTAACCCTAACCGGAACTCTAACCCTAGCCCTCAACATAACCCTAACCCTAGGTCCAATCGTAAGCATAACCGGATCTCTAACCCTAGCCCTCAACATAACCCTAACCCTAGGTCCAATCGTAACCCTAACCGGATCACTATCCCTAGCCCTCAACATAACCCTAACCCTAGGTCCAATCGTAACCCTAACCAGATCTCTAACAAGAGCCCTCAACATAACCCTAACCCTAGGTCCAATCGTAACCCTAACCGGATCTCTAACCCTAGCTCTCAACATAACCCTAACCCTAGGTCCAATCGTAACCCTAACCGGATCTCTAACCCTAGCCCTCAACATAACCCTAACCCTACTTCCAATCGTAACCCTAACCGGATCGCTAACCCTAGCCCTCAACATAACCCTAACCCTAGGTCCAATCGTAACCCTAACCGGATCTCTAACCCTAGCCCTCAACATAACCCTAACCCTAGGTCCAATCGTAAGCATAACCGGATATCTAATCCTACCCTCAACATAACCCTAACCTTAGGTCCAATCGTAACCCTAACCGGATCGCTAACCCTAGCCCTCAACATAACCCTAACCCTAGGTCCAATCGTACCCCTAACCGGATCGCTAACCCTAGCACTCAACATAACCCTAACCCTAGGTCCAATCGTAACCCTAACCGAATCACTATCCGTAGCCCTCAACATAACCCTAACCCTAGGTCCAATCGTAACCCTAACCGGATCTCTAACCCTAGCCCTCAACATAACCCTAACCCTAGGTCCAATCGTAACCCTAACCGGATCTCTAACCCCAGCCCTCAACATAACCCTAACCCTAGGTCCAACCGTAACCCTAACCGGATCTCTAACCCTAGCCCTCAACATAACCCTAACCCTTGGTCCAATCGTAACCCTAAGCCGATCTCTAACCCTAGCCCTCAACATAACCCTAACCCTAGGTCCAATCGTAACCCTAAGCGGATCGCTAACCCTAGCCCTCAACATAACCCTAACCCTAGGTCAATCGTACCCCTAACCGGATCTCTAACCCTAGCCCTCAACATAACCCTAACCCTAGGTCCAATCGTAAGCATAACCGGATCTCTAACCCTAACCCTCAACATAACCCTAACCCTAGGTCCAATCGTAACCCTAACCGGATCGCTAACCCTAGCCCTCAACATAACCCTAACCCTAGGTCCAATCGTACCCCTAACCGGATCGCTAACCCTAGCCCTCAACATAACCCTAACCCTAGGTCCAATCGTAACCCTAACCGGATCTCTAACCGTAGCCCTCAACATAACCCTAACCCTAGGTCCAATCGTAACCCTAACCGGATCTCTAACCCCAGCCCTCAACATAACCCTAACCCTAGGTCCAATCGTATCCCTAACAGTCTCTCTAACCCTAGCCCTCAACATAACCCTAACCCTAGGTCCAATCATAACCCTAACCGGATCGCTAAACCTATCCCTCAACATAACCCTAACCCTAGGTCCAATCGTAACCCTAACCGGATCTCTAACCCTAACCCTCAACATAACCCTAACCCTAGGTCCAATCGTAACCCTAACCGGATCTCTAACCCTAGCCCTCAACACGACCCTAACCCTAGGTCCAATCGTAACCCTAACCGGATCTCTAACCCTAGCCCTCAACATAACCCTAACCCTAGGTCCAATCGTATCCCTAACCGGATCTCTAACCCTAGCCCTCAACATAACCCTAACCCTATGTCCCACCGTAACCCTAACCGGATTTCTAACCCTAGCCCTCAACATAACCCTAACCCTAGGTCCAATCGTAAGCATAACCGGATCTCGAACCCTAGCCCTCAACATAACCCTAACCCTAGGTCCAATCGTAACCCTAACCGGATCTCTAACCCTAGCCCTCAACATAACCCTAACCCTAGGTCCAATCGTAACCCTAACCGGATCTCTAACCCTAGCCCTCAACATAACCCAACCCTAGGTCCAATCGTAACCCTAACCGGATCTCTAACCCTAGCCCTCAACATAACCCTAACCCTAGGTCCAATCGTAACCCTAACCGGATCTCTAACCCCAGCCCTCAACATAACCCTAACCCTAGGTCCAATCGTACCCCTAACCGGATCGCTAACCCTAGCCCTCAACATAACCCTAACCCTTGGTCCAATCGTAACTCTAAGCCGATCTCTAACCCTAGCCCTCAACATAACCCTAACCCTAGGTCCAATCGTAACCCTAAGCGGATCGCTAACCCTAGCCCTCAACATAACCCTAACCCTAGGTCCAATCGTAAGCATAACCGGATATCTAATCCTAACCCTCAACATAACCCTAACCTTAGGTCGAATCGTACCCCTAACCGGATCGCTAACCCTAGCACTCAACATAACCCTAACCCTAGGTCCAATCGTAACCCTAACCGAATCACTAACCGTAGCCCTCAACATAACCCTAACCCTAGGTCCAATCGTAACCCTAACCGGATCTCTAACCCTAGCCCTCAACATAACCCTAACCCTAGGTCCAATCGTAACCCTAACCGGATCTCTAACCCCAGCCCTCAACATAACCCTAACCCTAGGTACAACCGTAACCCTAACCGGATCTCTAACCCTAGCCCTCAACATAACCCTAACCCTAGGTCCAATCGTAACCCTAAGCCGATCTCTAACCCTAGCCCTCAACATAACCCTAACCCTAGGTCCAATCGTAACCCTAAGCGGATCGCTAACCCTAGCCCTCAACATAACCCTAACCCTAGGTCAATCGTACCCCTAACCGGATCTCTAACCCTAGCCCTCAACATAACCCTAACCCTAGGTCCAATCGTAAGCATAACCGGATCTCTAACCCTAACCCTCAACATAACCCTAACCCTAGGTCCAATCGTAACCCTAACCGGATCGCTAACCCTAGCCCTCAACATAACCCTAACCCTAGGTCCAATCGTACCCCTAACCGGATCGCTAACCCTAGCCCTCAACATAACCCTAACCCTAGGTCCAATCGTAACCCTAACCGGATCTCTAACCGTAGCCCTCAACATAACCCTAACCCTAGGTCCAATCGTAACCCTAACCGGATCTCTAACCCCAGCCCTCAACATAACCCTAACCCTAGGTCCAATCGTATCCCTAACAGTCTCTCTAACCCTAGCCCTCAACATAACCCTAACCCTAGGTCCAATCATAACCCTAACCGGATCGCTAAACCTATCCCTCAACATAACCCTAACCCTAGGTCCAATCGTAACCCTAACCGGATCTCTAACCCTAACCCTCAACATAACCCTAACCCTAGGTCCAATCGTAACCCTAACCGGATCTCTAACCCTAGCCCTCAACACGACCCTAACCCTAGGTCCAATCGTAACCCTAACCGGATCTCTAACCCTAGCCCTCAACATAACCCTAACCCTAGGTCCAATCGTATCCCTAACCGGATCTCTAACCCTAGCCCTCAACATAACCCTAACCCTATGTCCCACCGTAACCCTAACCGGATTTCTAACCCTAGCCCTCAACATAACCCTAACCCTAGGTCCAATCGTAAGCATAACCGGATCTCGAACCCTAGCCCTCAACATAACCCTAACCCTAGGTCCAATCGTAACCCTAACCGGATCTCTAACCCTAGCCCTCAACATAACCCTAACCCTAGGTCCAATCGTAAGCCTAAGCGGATCTCTAACCCTAGCCCTCAACATAACCCAACCCTAGGTCCAATCGTAACCCTAACCGGATCTCTAACCCTAGCCCTCAACATAACCCTAACCCTAGGTCCAATCGTAACCCTAACCGGATCTCTAACCCCAGCCCTCAACATAACCCTAACCCTAGGTCCAACCGTAACCCTAACCGGATCTCTAACCCTAGCCCTCAACATAACCCTAACCCTTGGTCCAATCGTAACTCTAAGCCGATCTCTAACCCTAGCCCTCAACATAACCCTAACCCTAGGTCCAATCGTAACCCTAAGCGGATCGCTAACCCTAGCCCTCAACATAACCCTAACCCTAGGTCAATCGTACCCCTAACCGGATCGCTAACCCTAGCCCTCAACATAACCCTAACCCTAGGTCCAATCGTAACCCTAACCGGATCTCTAACCCTAGCTCTCAACATAACCCTAACCCTAGGTCCAATCGTAACCCTAACCGGATCTCTAACCCTAGCCCTCAACATAACCCTAACCCTAGGTCCAATCGTAAGCCTAAGCGGATCTCTAACCCTAGCCCTCAACATAACCCAACCCTAGGTCCAATCGTAACCCTAACCGGATCTCTAACCCTAGCCCTCAACATAACCCTAACCCTAGGTCCAATCGTAACCCTAACCGGATCTCTAACCCTAGCCCTCAACATAACCCTAACCCTAGGTACAATCGTAAGCATAACCGGATCTCTAACCCTAGCCCTCAACATAACCCTAACCCTAGGTCCAATCGTAACCCTAACCGGATCTCTAACCCTAACCCTCAACATAACCCTATCCCTAGGTCCAATCGTAACCCTAACCGGAACTCTAACCCTAGCCCTCAACATAACCCTAACCCTAGGTCCAATCGTAAGCATAACCGGATCTCTAACCCTAGCCCTCAACATAACCCTAACCCTAGGTCCAATCGTAACCCTAACCGGATCACTATCCCTAGCCCTCAACATAACCCTAACCCTAGGTCCAATCGTAACCCTAACCAGATCTCTAACAAGAGCCCTCAACATAACCCTAACCCTAGGTCCAATCGTAACCCTAACCGGATCTCTAACCCTAGCTCTCAACATAACCCTAACCCTAGGTCCAATCGTAACCCTAACCGGATCTCTAACCCTAGCCCTCAACATAACCCTAACCCTACTTCCAATCGTAACCCTAACCGGATCGCTAACCCTAGCCCTCAACATAACCCTAACCCTAGGTCCAATGGTAACCCTAACCGGATCTCTAACCCTAGCCCTCAACATAACCCTAACCCTAGGTCCAATCGTAAGCATAACCGGATATCTAATCCTAACCCTCAACATAACCCTAACCTTAGGTCCAATCGTAACCCTAACCGGATCGCTAACCCTAGCCCTCAACATAACCCTAACCCTAGGTCCAATCGTACCCCTAACCGGATCGCTAACCCTAGCACTCAACATAACCCTAACCCTAGGTCCAATCGTAACCCTAACCGAATCACTATCCGTAGCCCTCAACATAACCCTAACCCTAGGTCCAATCGTAACCCTAACCGGATCTCTAACCCTAGCCCTCAACATAACCCTAACCCTAGGTCCAATCGTAACCCTAACCGGATCTCTAACCCCAGCCCTCAACATAACCCTAACCCTAGGTCCAACCGTAACCCTAACCGGATCTCTAACCCTAGCCCTCAACATAACCCTAACCCTTGGTCCAATCGTAACCCTAAGCCGATCTCTAACCCTAGCCCTCAACATAACCCTAACCCTAGGTCCAATCGTAACCCTAAGCGGATCGCTAACCCTAGCCCTCAACATAACCCTAACCCTAGGTCAATCGTACCCCTAACCGGATCTCTAACCCTAGCCCTCAACATAACCCTAACCCTAGGTCCAATCGTAAGCATAACCGGATCTCTAACCCTAACCCTCAACATAACCCTAACCCTAGGTCCAATCGTAACCCTAACCGGATCGCTAACCCTAGCCCTCAACATAACCCTAACCCTAGGTCCAATCGTACCCCTAACCGGATCGCTAACCCTAGCCCTCAACATAACCCTAACCCTAGGTCCAATCGTAACCCTAACCGGATCTCTAACCGTAGCCCTCAACATAACCCTAACCCTAGGTCCAATCGTAACCCTAACCGGATCTCTAACCCCAGCCCTCAACATAACCCTAACCCTAGGTCCAATCGTATCCCTAACAGTCTCTCTAACCCTAGCCCTCAACATAACCCTAACCCTAGGTCCAATCATAACCCTAACCGGATCGCTAAACCTATCCCTCAACATAACCCTAACCCTAGGTCCAATCGTAACCCTAACCGGATCTCTAACCCTAACCCTCAACATAACCCTAACCCTAGGTCCAATCGTAACCCTAACCGGATCTCTAACCCTAGCCCTCAACACGACCCTAACCCTAGGTCCAATCGTAACCCTAACCGGATCTCTAACCCTAGCCCTCAACATAACCCTAACCCTAGGTCCAATCGTATCCCTAACCGGATCTCTAACCCTAGCCCTCAACATAACCCTAACCCTATGTCCCACCGTAACCCTAACCGGATTTCTAACCCTAGCCCTCAACATAACCCTAACCCTAGGTCCAATCGTAAGCATAACCGGATCTCGAACCCTAGCCCTCAACATAACCCTAACCCTAGGTCCAATCGTAACCCTAACCGGATCTCTAACCCTAGCCCTCAACATAACCCTAACCCTAGGTCCAATCGTAACCCTAACCGGATCTCTAACCCTAGCCCTCAACATAACCCAACCCTAGGTCCAATCGTAACCCTAACCGGATCTCTAACCCTAGCCCTCAACATAACCCTAACCCTAGGTCCAATCGTAACCCTAACCGGATCTCTAACCCCAGCCCTCAACATAACCCTAACCCTAGGTCCAATCGTACCCCTAACCGGATCGCTAACCCTAGCCCTCAACATAACCCTAACCCTTGGTCCAATCGTAACTCTAAGCCGATCTCTAACCCTAGCCCTCAACATAACCCTAACCCTAGGTCCAATCGTAACCCTAAGCGGATCGCTAACCCTAGCCCTCAACATAACCCTAACCCTAGGTCCAATCGTAAGCATAACCGGATATCTAATCCTAACCCTCAACATAACCCTAACCTTAGGTCGAATCGTACCCCTAACCGGATCGCTAACCCTAGCACTCAACATAACCCTAACCCTAGGTCCAATCGTAACCCTAACCGAATCACTAACCGTAGCCCTCAACATAACCCTAACCCTAGGTCCAATCGTAACCCTAACCGGATCTCTAACCCTAGCCCTCAACATAACCCTAACCCTAGGTCCAATCGTAACCCTAACCGGATCTCTAACCCCAGCCCTCAACATAACCCTAACCCTAGGTACAACCGTAACCCTAACCGGATCTCTAACCCTAGCCCTCAACATAACCCTAACCCTAGGTCCAATCGTAACCCTAAGCCGATCTCTAACCCTAGCCCTCAACATAACCCTAACCCTAGGTCCAATCGTAACCCTAAGCGGATCGCTAACCCTAGCCCTCAACATAACCCTAACCCTAGGTCAATCGTACCCCTAACCGGATCTCTAACCCTAGCCCTCAACATAACCCTAACCCTAGGTCCAATCGTAAGCATAACCGGATCTCTAACCCTAACCCTCAACATAACCCTAACCCTAGGTCCAATCGTAACCCTAACCGGATCGCTAACCCTAGCCCTCAACATAACCCTAACCCTAGGTCCAATCGTACCCCTAACCGGATCGCTAACCCTAGCCCTCAACATAACCCTAACCCTAGGTCCAATCGTAACCCTAACCGGATCTCTAACCGTAGCCCTCAACATAACCCTAACCCTAGGTCCAATCGTAACCCTAACCGGATCTCTAACCCCAGCCCTCAACATAACCCTAACCCTAGGTCCAATCGTATCCCTAACAGTCTCTCTAACCCTAGCCCTCAACATAACCCTAACCCTAGGTCCAATCATAACCCTAACCGGATCGCTAAACCTATCCCTCAACATAACCCTAACCCTAGGTCCAATCGTAACCCTAACCGGATCTCTAACCCTAACCCTCAACATAACCCTAACCCTAGGTCCAATCGTAACCCTAACCGGATCTCTAACCCTAGCCCTCAACACGACCCTAACCCTAGGTCCAATCGTAACCCTAACCGGATCTCTAACCCTAGCCCTCAACATAACCCTAACCCTAGGTCCAATCGTATCCCTAACCGGATCTCTAACCCTAGCCCTCAACATAACCCTAACCCTATGTCCCACCGTAACCCTAACCGGATTTCTAACCCTAGCCCTCAACATAACCCTAACCCTAGGTCCAATCGTAAGCATAACCGGATCTCGAACCCTAGCCCTCAACATAACCCTAACCCTAGGTCCAATCGTAACCCTAACCGGATCTCTAACCCTGGCCCTCAACATAACCCTAACCCTAGGTCCAATCGTAAGCCTAAGCGGATCTCTAACCCTAGCCCTCAACATAACCCAACCCTAGGTCCAATCGTAACCCTAACCGGATCTCTAACCCTAGCCCTCAACATAACCCTAACCCTAGGTCCAATCGTAACCCTAACCGGATCTCTAACCCCAGCCCTCAACATAACCCTAACCCTAGGTCCAACCGTAACCCTAACCGGATCTCTAACCCTAGCCCTCAACATAACCCTAACCCTTGGTCCAATCGTAACTCTAAGCCGATCTCTAACCCTAGCCCTCAACATAACCCAAACCCTAGGTCCAATCGTAACCCTAAGCGGATCGCTAACCCTAGCCCTCAACATAACCCTAACCCTAGGTCAATCGTACCCCTAACCGGATCGCTAACCCTAGCCCTCAACATAACCCTAACCCTAGGTCCAATCGTAACCCTAACCGGATCTCTAACCCTAGCTCTCAACATAACCCTAACCCTAGGTCCAATCGTAACCCTAACCGGATCTCTAACCCTAGCCCTCAACATAACCCTAACCCTAGGTCCAATCGTAAGCCTAAGCGGATCTCTAACCCTAGCCCTCAACATAACCCAACCCTAGGTCCAATCGTAACCCTAACCGGATCTCTAACCCTAGCCCTCAACATAACCCTAACCCTAGGTCCAATCGTAACCCTAACCGGATCTCTAACCCTAGCCCTCAACATAACCCTAACCCTAGGTACAATCGTAAGCATAACCGGATCTCTAACCCTAGCCCTCAACATAACCCTAACCCTAGGTCCAATCGTAACCCTAACCGGATCTCTAACCCTAACCCTCAACATAACCCTATCCCTAGGTCCAATCGTAACCCTAACCGGAACTCTAACCCTAGCCCTCAACATAACCCTAACCCTAGGTCCAATCGTAAGCATAACCGGATCTCTAACCCTAGCCCTCAACATAACCCTAACCCTAGGTCCAATCGTAACCCTAACCGGATCACTATCCCTAGCCCTCAACATAACCCTAACCCTAGGTCCAATCGTAACCCTAACCAGATCTCTAACAAGAGCCCTCAACATAACCCTAACCCTAGGTCCAATCGTAACCCTAACCGGATCTCTAACCCTAGCTCTCAACATAACCCTAACCCTAGGTCCAATCGTAACCCTAACCGGATCTCTAACCCTAGCCCTCAACATAACCCTAACCCTACTTCCAATCGTAACCCTAACCGGATCGCTAACCCTAGCCCTCAACATAACCCTAACCCTAGGTCCAATCGTAACCCTAACCGGATCTCTAACCCTAGCCCTCAACATAACCCTAACCCTAGGTCCAATCGTAAGCATAACCGGATATCTAATCCTAACCCTCAACATAACCCTAACCTTAGGTCCAATCGTAACCCTAACCGGATCGCTAACCCTAGCCCTCAACATAACCCTAACCCTAGGTCCAATCGTACCCCTAACCGGATCGCTAACCCTAGCACTCAACATAACCCTAACCCTAGGTCCAATCGTAACCCTAACCGAATCACTATCCGTAGCCCTCAACATAACCCTAACCCTAGGTCCAATCGTAACCCTAACCGGATCTCTAACCCTAGCCCTCAACATAACCCTAACCCTAGGTCCAATCGTAACCCTAACCGGATCTCTAACCCCAGCCCTCAACATAACCCTAACCCTAGGTCCAACCGTAACCCTAACCGGATCTCTAACCCTAGCCCTCAACATAACCCTAACCCTTGGTCCAATCGTAACCCTAAGCCGATCTCTAACCCTAGCCCTCAACATAACCCTAACCCTAGGTCCAATCGTAACCCTAAGCGGATCGCTAACCCTAGCCCTCAACATAACCCTAACCCTAGGTCAATCGTACCCCTAACCGGATCTCTAACCCTAGCCCTCAACATAACCCTAACCCTAGGTCCAATCGTAAGCATAACCGGATCTCTAACCCTAACCCTCAACATAACCCTAACCCTAGGTCCAATCGTAACCCTAACCGGATCGCTAACCCTAGCCCTCAACATAACCCTAACCCTAGGTCCAATCGTACCCCTAACCGGATCGCTAACCCTAGCCCTCAACATAACCCTAACCCTAGGTCCAATCGTAACCCTAACCGGATCTCTAACCGTAGCCCTCAACATAACCCTAACCCTAGGTCCAATCGTAACCCTAACCGGATCTCTAACCCCAGCCCTCAACATAACCCTAACCCTAGGTCCAATCGTATCCCTAACAGTCTCTCTAACCCTAGCCCTCAACATAACCCTAACCCTAGGTCCAATCATAACCCTAACCGGATCGCTAAACCTATCCCTCAACATAACCCTAACCCTAGGTCCAATCGTAACCCTAACCGGATCTCTAACCCTAACCCTCAACATAACCCTAACCCTAGGTCCAATCGTAACCCTAACCGGATCTCTAACCCTAGCCCTCAACACGACCCTAACCCTAGGTCCAATCGTAACCCTAACCGGATCTCTAACCCTAGCCCTCAACATAACCCTAACCCTAGGTCCAATCGTATCCCTAACCGGATCTCTAACCCTAGCCCTCAACATAACCCTAACCCTATGTCCCACCGTAACCCTAACCGGATTTCTAACCCTAGCCCTCAACATAACCCTAACCCTAGGTCCAATCGTAAGCATAACCGGATCTCGAACCCTAGCCCTCAACATAACCCTAACCCTAGGTCCAATCGTAACCCTAACCGGATCTCTAACCCTAGCCCTCAACATAACCCTAACCCTAGGTCCAATCGTAACCCTAACCGGATCTCTAACCCTAGCCCTCAACATAACCCAACCCTAGGTCCAATCGTAACCCTAACCGGATCTCTAACCCTAGCCCTCAACATAACCCTAACCCTAGGTCCAATCGTAACCCTAACCGGATCTCTAACCCCAGCCCTCAACATAACCCTAACCCTAGGTCCAATCGTACCCCTAACCGGATCGCTAACCCTAGCCCTCAACATAACCCTAACCCTTGGTCCAATCGTAACTCTAAGCCGATCTCTAACCCTAGCCCTCAACATAACCCTAACCCTAGGTCCAATCGTAACCCTAAGCGGATCGCTAACCCTAGCCCTCAACATAACCCTAACCCTAGGTCCAATCGTAAGCATAACCGGATATCTAATCCTAACCCTCAACATAACCCTAACCTTAGGTCGAATCGTACCCCTAACCGGATCGCTAACCCTAGCACTCAACATAACCCTAACCCTAGGTCCAATCGTAACCCTAACCGAATCACTAACCGTAGCCCTCAACATAACCCTAACCCTAGGTCCAATCGTAACCCTAACCGGATCTCTAACCCTAGCCCTCAACATAACCCTAACCCTAGGTCCAATCGTAACCCTAACCGGATCTCTAACCCCAGCCCTCAACATAACCCTAACCCTAGGTACAACCGTAACCCTAACCGGATCTCTAACCCTAGCCCTCAACATAACCCTAACCCTAGGTCCAATCGTAACCCTAAGCCGATCTCTAACCCTAGCCCTCAACATAACCCTAACCCTAGGTCCAATCGTAACCCTAAGCGGATCGCTAACCCTAGCCCTCAACATAACCCTAACCCTAGGTCAATCGTACCCCTAACCGGATCTCTAACCCTAGCCCTCAACATAACCCTAACCCTAGGTCCAATCGTAAGCATAACCGGATCTCTAACCCTAACCCTCAACATAACCCTAACCCTAGGTCCAATCGTAACCCTAACCGGATCGCTAACCCTAGCCCTCAACATAACCCTAACCCTAGGTCCAATCGTACCCCTAACCGGATCGCTAACCCTAGCCCTCAACATAACCCTAACCCTAGGTCCAATCGTAACCCTAACCGGATCTCTAACCGTAGCCCTCAACATAACCCTAACCCTAGGTCCAATCGTAACCCTAACCGGATCTCTAACCCCAGCCCTCAACATAACCCTAACCCTAGGTCCAATCGTATCCCTAACAGTCTCTCTAACCCTAGCCCTCAACATAACCCTAACCCTAGGTCCAATCATAACCCTAACCGGATCGCTAAACCTATCCCTCAACATAACCCTAACCCTAGGTCCAATCGTAACCCTAACCGGATCTCTAACCCTAACCCTCAACATAACCCTAACCCTAGGTCCAATCGTAACCCTAACCGGATCTCTAACCCTAGCCCTCAACACGACCCTAACCCTAGGTCCAATCGTAACCCTAACCGGATCTCTAACCCTAGCCCTCAACATAACCCTAACCCTAGGTCCAATCGTATCCCTAACCGGATCTCTAACCCTAGCCCTCAACATAACCCTAACCCTATGTCCCACCGTAACCCTAACCGGATTTCTAACCCTAGCCCTCAACATAACCCTAACCCTAGGTCCAATCGTAAGCATAACCGGATCTCGAACCCTAGCCCTCAACATAACCCTAACCCTAGGTCCAATCGTAACCCTAACCGGATCTCTAACCCTAGCCCTCAACATAACCCTAACCCTAGGTCCAATCGTAAGCCTAAGCGGATCTCTAACCCTAGCCCTCAACATAACCCAACCCTAGGTCCAATCGTAACCCTAACCGGATCTCTAACCCTAGCCCTCAACATAACCCTAACCCTAGGTCCAATCGTAACCCTAACCGGATCTCTAACCCCAGCCCTCAACATAACCCTAACCCTAGGTCCAACCGTAACCCTAACCGGATCTCTAACCCTAGCCCTCAACATAACCCTAACCCTTGGTCCAATCGTAACTCTAAGCCGATCTCTAACCCTAGCCCTCAACATAACCCTAACCCTAGGTCCAATCGTAACCCTAAGCGGATCGCTAACCCTAGCCCTCAACATAACCCTAACCCTAGGTCAATCGTACCCCTAACCGGATCGCTAACCCTAGCCCTCAACATAACCCTAACCCTAGGTCCAATCGTAACCCTAACCGGATCTCTAACCCTAGCTCTCAACATAACCCTAACCCTAGGTCCAATCGTAACCCTAACCGGATCTCTAACCCTAGCCCTCAACATAACCCTAACCCTAGGTCCAATCGTAACCCTAACCGGATCTCTAACCCTAGCTCTCAACATAACCCTATCCCTAGGTCCAATCGTAACCCTAACCGGATCTCTAACCCTAGCCCTCAACATAACCCTAACCCTACGTCCAATCGTAACCCTAACCGGATCGCTAACCCTAGCCCTCAACATAACCCTAACCCTAGGTCCAATCGTAACCCTAACCGGATCTCTAACCCTAGCCCTCAACATAACCCTAACCCTAGGTCCAATCGTAAGCATAACCGGATATCTAATCCTAACCCTCAACATAACCCTAACCTTAGGTCGAATCGTACCCCTAACCGGATCGCTAACCCTAGCACTCAACATAACCCTAACCCTAGGTCCAATCGTAACCCTAACCGAATCACTAACCGTAGCCCTCAACATAACCCTAACCCTAGGTCCAATCGTAACCCTAACCGGATCTCTAACCCTAGCCCTCAACATAACCCTAACCCTAGGTCCAATCGTAACCCTAACCGGATCTCTAACCCCAGCCCTCAACATAACCCTAACCCTAGGTACAACCGTAACCCTAACCGGATCTCTAACCCTAGCCCTCAACATAACCCTAACCCTAGGTCCAATCGTAACCCTAAGCCGATCTCTAACCCTAGCCCTCAACATAACCCTAACCCTAGGTCCAATCGTAACCCTAAGCGGATCGCTAACCCTAGCCCTCAACATAACCCTAAACCTAGGTCAATCGTACCCCTAACCGGATCCCTAACCCTAGCCCTCAACATAACCCTAACCCTAGGTCCAATCGTAACCCTAACCGGATCTCTAACCCTAGCCCTCAACATAACGCTAACCCTAGGTCCAATCGTAACCCTAACCGGATCTCTAAACCTATCCCTCAACATAACCCTAACCCTAGGTCCAATCGTAACCCTAACAGTCTCTCTAACCATAGCCCTCAACATAACCCTAACACTAGGTGCACTCATAACCCTAACCGGATCTCTAACCCTAGCCCTCAACATAACCCTAACCGTAGGTCCAATCGTAACCCTAAGCGGATCTCTAAACCTATCCCTCAACATAACCCTAACCCTAGGTCCAATCGTAACCCTAACCGGATCTCTAACCCTAGCCCTCAACATAACCCTAACCCTAGGTCCAATCGTAACCCTAACCGGATCTCTAATCCTAGCCCTCAACATAACCCTAACCCTAGGTAAAATCGTACGCATAACCGGATCTCTAACCCTACCCCTCAACATAACCCTAACCCTAGGTCCAATCGTAACCCTGACCGGATCTCTAACCCTAGCCCTCAACATAACCCTAACCCTAGGTACAATCGTAACCCTAACCGGATCTCTAACCCTAGCCCTCAACATAACCCTAACCCTAGGTCCAATCGTAAGCATAACCGGATCTCTAACCCTAGCCCTCGACATAACCCTAACCCTAGGTCCAATCGTAACCCTAACCAGATCTCTAACCCTAGCCCTCAACATAATCCTAACCCTAGGTCCAATCGTAACCCTAACCGGATCTCTAACCCTAGCCCTCAACATAACCCTAACCTTAGGTCCAATCGTAACCCTAACCGAATCTCTAACCCTAGCCCTCAACATAACCCTAACCCTAGGTCCAATCGTAACCCTAACCGGATCTCTAAACCTAGCCCTCAACATAACCCTAACCCTAGGTCCAATCGTAACCCTAACCGGATCGCTAACCCTAGCCCTCAACATAACCCTAACCCTAGGTCCAATCGTAACCCTAACCGGATCTCTAACCCTAGCCCTCAACAGAACCCTAACCCTAGGTCCAATCGTAACCCTAAGCGGATCGCTAACCCTAGCCCTCAACATAACCCTAACCCTAGGTCCAATCGTAACCCTAACCGGATCTCTAACCCTAGCCCTCAACATAACCCTAACCCTAGGTCCAATCGTAACCCTAACCGGATCTCTAAACCTATCCCTCAACATAACCCTAACCCTAGGTCCAATCGTATCCCTAACAGTCTCTCTAACCCTAGCCCTCAACATAACCCTAACCCTAGGTCCAATCTTAACCCTAACCGGATCTCTAACCCTAGCCCTCAACATAACCCTAACCCTAGGTCCAATCTTAACCCTAACCGGATCTCTAACCCTAGCCCTCAACATAACCCTAACCCTAGGTCCAATCGTAACCCTAACCAGATCTCTAACAAGAGCCCTCAACATAACCCTAACCCTAGGTCCAATCGTAACCCTAACCGGATCTCTAACCCTAGCTCTCAACATAACCCTAACCCTAGGTCCAATCGTAACCCTAACCGGATCTCTAACCCTAGCCCTCAACATAACCCTAACCCTACGTCCAATCGTAACCCTAACCGGATCGCTAACCCTAGCCCTCAACATAACCCTAACCCTAGGTCCAATCGTAACCCTAACCGGATCTCTAACCCTGGCCCTCAACATAACTCTAACCCTAGGTCCAATCGTAACCCTAACCGGATCTCTAACCCTAGCCCTCAACATAACCCTAACCCTAGGTCCAATCGTAACTCTAACCGGATCTCTAACCCTAGCCCTCAACATAACCCTAACCCTAGGTCCAATCGTAACACTAACCGGATCTCTAACCCTAGCCCTAAACATAACCCTAACCCTAGGTCCAATCGTAACCCTAACCGGATCTCTAACCCTAGCCCTCAACATAATCCTAACCCTAGGTCCAATCGTAACCCTAACCGGATAGCTAACCCTAGCCCTCAACAGAACCCTAACCCTAAGTCCAATCGTAACCCTAACCGGATCTCTAACCCTAGTCCTCAACATAACCCTATCCCTAGGTCCAATCGTAACCCTAACCGGATCTCTAACACTGGCCCTCAACATAACCCTAACCCTAGGTCCAATCGTAACCCTAACCGGATCTCTAAACCTGGCCCTCAACATAACCCTAAACCTAGGTCCAGTCGTAAGCATAACCGGATCTCTAACCCTGGCCCTCAACATAACCCTAACCCTAGGTCCAATCGTAACCCTAACCGGATCTCTAACCCTAGCCCTCAACATAACCCTAACCCTAGGTCCAATCGTACCCCTAACCGGATCGCTAACCCTAGCACTCAACATAACCCTAACCCTAGGTCCAATCGTAACCCTAACCGGATCTCTAACCCTAGCCCTCAACATAACCCTAACCCTAGGTCCAATCGTACCCCTAACCGGATCGCTAACCCTAGCACTCAACATAACCCTAACCCTAGGTCCAATCGTAACCCTAACCGGATCTCTAACCCTAGCCCTCAACATAATCCTAACCCTAGGTCCAATCGTAACCCTAACCGGATCTCTAACCCTAGCCCTCAACATAACCCGAACCTTAGGTCCAATCGTAACCCTAACCGAATCTCTAACCCTAGCCCTCAACATAACCCTAACCCTAGGTCCAATCGTAACCCTAACCGGATCTCTAAACCTAGCCCTCAACATAACCCTAACCCTAGGTCCAATCGTAACCCTAACCGGATCGCTAACCCTAGCCCTCAACATAACCCTAACCCTAGGTCCAATCGTAACCCTAACCGGATCTCTAACCCTAGCCCTCAACAGAACCCTAACCCTAGGTCCAATCGTAACCCTAAGCGGATCGCTAACCCTAGCCCTCAACATAACCCTAACCCTAGGTCCAATCGTAACCCTAACCGGATCTCTAACCCTAGCCCTCAACATAACCCTAACCCTAGGTCCAATCGTAACCCTAACCGGATCTCTAAACCTATCCCTCAACATAACCCTAACCCTAGGTCCAATCGTATCCCTAACAGTCTCTCTAACCCTCGCCCTCAACATAACCCTAACCCTAGTTCCAATCTTAACCCTAACCGGATCTCTAACCCTAGCCCTCAACATAACCCTAACCCTAGGTCCAATCGTAACCCTAACCGGACCTCTAAACCTATCGCTCAACATAACCCTAACCCTAGGTCCAATCGTAACCCTAACCGGATCTCTAACGCTAGCCCTCAACAGAACCCTAACCCTAGGTCCAATCGTAACCCTAACCGGATCTCTAACCCTAGCCCTCAACATAACCCTAACCATAGGTCTAATCGTAACCCTAACCGGATCTCTAACCCTAGCCCTCAACATAACCCTAACCCTAGGTCCAATCGTAACCCTAACCGGATCTCTAACCCTAGCCCTCAACATAACCCTAACCCTAGGTCCAATCGTAAGCATAACCGGATCTTTAACCCTAGCCCTCAACATAACCCTAACCCTAGGTCCAATCGTAACCCTAACCGGATCTCTAAACCTAGCCCTCAACATAACCCTAACCCTAGGTCCAATCGTAAGCATAACCGGATCTCTAACCCTAGCCCTCAACATAACACTAACCGTAGGTTGAATCGGAACCCTAACAGGAACTCTAACCCTAGCCCTCAACATAACCCTAACCCTAGGTCCAATCGTAACCCTAACCGGATCGCTAACCCTAGCCCTCAACATAACCCTAACCCTAGGTCCAATCGTAACCCTAACCGGATCTCTAACCCTAGCCCTCAACATAAGCCTAACCCTAGGTCCAATCGTAACCCTAACCGGATCTCTAACCCTAACCCTCAACATAACCCTAACCCTAGGTCCAATCGTAACCCTAAGCGGATCTCTAACCCTAGCCCTCAACATAACCCTAACCCTAGGTCCAATCGTAACCCTAACCGGATCTCTAACCCTAGCCCTCAACATAACCCTAACCCTAGGTCCAATCGTAACCCTAACCGGATCTCTAAACCTATCCCTCAACATAACCCTAACCCTAGGTCCAATCGTAACCCTAACAGTCTCTCTAACCATAGCCCTCAACATAACCCTAACACTAGGTGCACTCATAACCCTAACCGGATCTCTAACCCTAGCCCTCAACATAACCCTATCCCTAGTTCCAATCGTAACCCTAACCGGATCTCTAACCGTAGCCCTCAACATAACCCTTACCCTAGGTCCAATCGTAACCCTAACCGGATCTCTAACCCTAGCCCTCAACATAACCCTAACCCTAGGTCCAGTCGTAACCCTAACCGGATCTCTAACCCCAGCGCTCAACATAACCCTAACCATAGGTCCAATCGTAACCTAACCGGATCGCTAACCCTAGCCCTCAACATAACCCTAACCCTAGGTCCAATCGTAACCCTAACCGGATCTCTAACCCTAGCCCTCAACATAACCCTAACCCTAGGTCCAATCGTAACCCTAACCGGATCTCTAACCCTAGCCCTCAACAGAACCCTAACCCTAGGTCCAATCGTAACCCTAACCGGATCGCTAACCCTAGCCCTCAACATAACCCTTACCCTAGGTCCAATCGTACCCCTAACCGGATCGCTAACCCTAGCCCTCAACATAACCCTAACCCTAGGTCCAATCGTAACCCTAACCGGATCTCTAACCCTAGCCCTCAACATAACCCTAACCCTAGGTCCAATGGTAACCCTAACCGGATCTCTAAACCTATCCCTCAACATAACCCTAACCCTAGGTCCAATCGTATCCCTAACAGTCTCTCTAACCCTAGCCCTCAACATAACCCTAACCCTAGGTCCAATCTTAACCCTAACCGGATCTCTAACCCTAGCCCTCAACATAACCCTAACCCTAGGTCCAATCGTAACCCTAACCGGATCTCTAAACCTATCGCTCAACATAACCCTAACCCTAGGTCCAATCGTAACCCTAACCGGATCTCTAACCCTAGCCATCAACATAACCCTAACCCTAGGTCCAATCGTAACCCTAACCGGATCTCTAACCCTAGCCCTCAACATAACCCTAACCCTAGGTCCAATCGTAACCCTAACCGGATCTCTAACCCTAGCCCTCAACATAACCCTAACCCTAGGTCCAATCGTAACCCTAACCGGATCTCTAACCCTAGCCCTCAACATAACCCTAACCCTAGGTCCAATCATAAGCATAACCGGATCTTTAACCCTAGCCCTCAACATAACCCTAACCCTAGGTCCAATCGTAACCCTAACCGGATCTCTAAACATAGCCCTCAACATAACCCTAACCCTAGGTCCAATCGTAAGCATAACAGGATCTCTAACCCTAGCCCTCAACATAACACTAACCGTAGGTTGAATCGGAACCCTAACAGGAACTCTAACCCTAGCCCTCAACATAACCCTAACCCTAGGTCCAATCGTAACCCTAACCGGATCTCTAACCCTAGCCCTCAACATAACCCTAACCCTAGGTCCAATCGTAACCCTAACCGGATCTCTAACCCTAACCCTCAACATAACCCTAACCCTAGGTCCAATCGTAACCCTAACCGGATCTCTAACCCTAGCCCTCAACATAACCCTAACCCTAGGTCCAATCGTAACCCTAACCGGATCTCTAACCCTAGCCCTCAACATAACCCTAACCCTAGGTCCAATCGTAACCCTAACCGGATCTCTAACCCTGGCCCTCAACATAACCCTAACCCTAGGTCCAATCGTAAGCATAACCGGATCTTTAACCCTATCCCTCAACATAACCCTAACCCTAGGTCCAATCGTAACCCTAACCGGATCTCTAACCCTAGCCCTCAACATAACCCTAACCCTAGGTCCAATCGTAACACTAACCGGATCTCTAACCCTAGCCCTCAACATAACCCTAACCCTAGGTCCAATCGTAACCCTAACCGGATCTCTAACCCTAGCCCTCAACATAATCCTAACCCTAGGTCCAATCGTAACCCTAACCGGATAGCTAACCCTAGCCCTCAACAGAACCCTAACCCTAGGTCCAATCGTAACCCTAACCGGATCTCTAACCTTAGTCCTCAACATAACCCTATCCCTAGGTCCAATCGTAACCCTAACCGGATCTCTAACCCTGGCCCTCAACATAACCCTAACCCTAGGTCCAATCGTAACCCTAACCGGATCTCTAACCCTAGCCCTCAACATAACCCTAACCCTAGGTCCAATCGTAAGCATAACCGGATCTCTAATCCTAACCCTCAACATAACCCTAACCTTAGGTCCAATCGTAACCCTAACCGGATCGCTAACCCTAGCCCTTAACATAACCCTAACCCTAGGTCCAATCGTACCCCTAACCGGATCGCTAACCCTAGCACTCAACATAACCCTAACCCTAGGTCCAATCGTAACCCTAACTGGATCTCTAACCGTAGCCCTCAACATAACCCTAACCCTAGGTCCAATCGTAACCCTAACAGGATCTCTAACCCTAGCCCTCAACATAACCCTAACCCTAGGTCCAATCGTAACCCTAACCGGATCTCTAACCCCAGCCCTCAACATAACCCTAACCCTAGGTCCAATCGTAACCTAACCGGATCGCTAACCCTAGCCCTCAACATAACCCTAACCCTAGGTCCAATCGTAACCCTAACCGGATCTCTAACCCTACCCCTAAACATAACCCTAACCCTAGGTCCAATCGTAACCCTAAGCGGATCTCTAACCCTAGCCCTCAACATAATCCTAACCCTAGGTCCAATCGTAACCCTAACCGGATCTCTAACCCCAGTCCTCAACATAACCCTAACCCTAGGTCCAATCGTAACCCTAACCGGATCTCTAAACCTATCCCTCAACATAACCCTAACCCTAGGTCCAATCGTAACCCTAACAGTCTCTCTATCCATAGCCCTCAACATAACCCTAACACTAGGTGCACTCATAACCCTAACCGGATCTCTAACCCTAGCCCTCAACATAACCCTATCCCTAGTTCCAATCGTAACCCTAACCGGATCTCTAACCTTCGCCCTCAACATAACCCTAACCCTAGGTCCAATCGTAACCCTAACCGGATCTCTAACCCCAGCCCTCAACATAACCCTAACCCTAGGTCCAATCGTAACCTAACCGGATCGCTAACCCTAGCCCTCAACATAACCCTAACCCTAGGTCCAATCGTAACCCTAACCGGATCTCTAACCCTAGCCCTCAACATAACCCTAACCCTAGGTCCAATCGTAACCCTAAGCGGATCTCTAACCCTAGCCCTCAACATAACCCTAACCCTAGGTCCAATCGTAACCCTAACCGGATCTCTAACCCTAGCCCTCAACATAACCCTAACCCTAGGTCCAATCGTAACCCTAACCGGATCGCTAACCCTAGCCCTCAACATAACCCTAACCCTAGGTCCAATCGTAACCCTAACCGGATCTCTAACCCTAGCCCTCTACATAACCCTCACTCTAGGTCCAATCGTAACCCTTACCGGATCTCTAACCCTAGCCCTCAACATAACCCTAACCCTAGGTCCAATCATAACCCTAACCGGATCTCTAACCCTAGCCCTCAACATAACCCTAACCCTAGGTCCAATCGTAAGCATAACCGGATTTTAACCCTAGCCCTCAACATAACCCTAACCCTAGGTCCAATCGTAACCCTAACCGGATCTCTAAACCTAGCCCTCAACATAACCCTAACCCTAGGTCCAATCGTAAGCATAACCGGATCTCTAACCCTAGCCCTCAACATAACCCTAACCGTAGGTTGAATCGGAACCCTAACAGGAACTCTAACCCTAGCCCTCAACATAACCCTAACCCTAGGTCCAATCGTAACCCTAACCGGATCTCTAACCCTAGCCCTCAACATAACCCTAACCCTAGGTCCAATCGTAACCCTAACCGGATCTCTAACCCTAGCCCTCAACATAACCCTAACCCTAGGTCCAATCGTAAGCATAACGGGATCTCTAAACCTGGCCCTCAACATAACCCTAACCCTAGGTCCAATCGTAACCCTAACCGGATCTCTAACCCTAGCCCTCAACATAACCCTAACCCTAGGTCCAATCGTAACACTAACCGGATCTCTAACCCTAGCCCTCAACATAACCCTATCCCTAGTTCCAATCGTAACCCTAACCGGATCTCTAACCGTAGCCCTCAACATAACCCTTACCCTAGGTCCAATCGTAACCCTAACCGGATCTCTAACCCTAGCCCTCAACATAACCCTAACCCTAGGTCCAGTCGTAACCCTAACCGGATCTCTAACCCCAGCGCTCAACATAACCCTAACCATAGGTCCAATCGTAACCTAACCGGATCGCTAACCCTAGCCCTCAACATAACCCTAACCCTAGGTCCAATCGTAACCCTAACCGGATCTCTAACCCTAGCCCTCAACATAACCCTAACCCTAGGTCCAATCGTAACCCTAACCGGATCTCTAACCCTAGCCCTCAACAGAACCCTAACCCTAGGTCCAATCGTAACCCTAACCGGATCGCTAACCCTAGCCCTCAACATAACCCTTACCCTAGGTCCAATCGTACCCCTAACCGGATCGCTAACCCTAGCCCTCAACATAACCCTAACCCTAGGTCCAATCGTAACCCTAACCGGATCTCTAACCCTAGCCCTCAACATAACCCTAACCCTAGGTCCAATGGTAACCCTAACCGGATCTCTAAACCTATCCCTCAACATAACCCTAACCCTAGGTCCAATCGTATCCCTAACAGTCTCTCTAACCCTAGCCCTCAACATAACCCTAACCCTAGGTCCAATCTTAACCCTAACCGGATCTCTAACCCTAGCCCTCAACATAACCCTAACCCTAGGTCCAATCGTAACCCTAACCGGATCTCTAAACCTATCGCTCAACATAACCCTAACCCTAGGTCCAATCGTAACCCTAACCGGATCTCTAACCCTAGCCATCAACATAACCCTAACCCTAGGTCCAATCGTAACCCTAACCGGATCTCTAACCCTAGCCCTCAACATAACCCTAACCCTAGGTCCAATCGTAACCCTAACCGGATCTCTAACCCTAGCCCTCAACATAACCCTAACCCTAGGTCCAATCGTAACCCTAACCGGATCTCTAACCCTAGCCCTCAACATAACCCTAACCCTAGGTCCAATCATAAGCATAACCGGATCTTTAACCCTAGCCCTCAACATAACCCTAACCCTAGGTCCAATCGTAACCCTAACCGGATCTCTAAACATAGCCCTCAACATAACCCTAACCCTAGGTCCAATCGTAAGCATAACAGGATCTCTAACCCTAGCCCTCAACATAACACTAACCGTAGGTTGAATCGGAACCCTAACAGGAACTCTAACCCTAGCCCTCAACATAACCCTAACCCTAGGTCCAATCGTAACCCTAACCGGATCTCTAACCCTAGCCCTCAACATAACCCTAACCCTAGGTCCAATCGTAACCCTAACCGGATCTCTAACCCTAACCCTCAACATAACCCTAACCCTAGGTCCAATCGTAACCCTAACCGGATCTCTAACCCTAGCCCTCAACATAACCCTAACCCTAGGTCCAATCGTAACCCTAACCGGATCTCTAACCCTAGCCCTCAACATAACCCTAACCCTAGGTCCAATCGTAACCCTAACCGGATCTCTAACCCTGGCCCTCAACATAACCCTAACCCTAGGTCCAATCGTAAGCATAACCGGATCTTTAACCCTATCCCTCAACATAACCCTAACCCTAGGTCCAATCGTAACCCTAACCGGATCTCTAACCCTAGCCCTCAACATAACCCTAACCCTAGGTCCAATCGTAACACTAACCGGATCTCTAACCCTAGCCCTCAACATAACCCTAACCCTAGGTCCAATCGTAACCCTAACCGGATCTCTAACCCTAGCCCTCAACATAATCCTAACCCTAGGTCCAATCGTAACCCTAACCGGATAGCTAACCCTAGCCCTCAACAGAACCCTAACCCTAGGTCCAATCGTAACCCTAACCGGATCTCTAACCTTAGTCCTCAACATAACCCTATCCCTAGGTCCAATCGTAACCCTAACCGGATCTCTAACCCTGGCCCTCAACATAACCCTAACCCTAGGTCCAATCGTAACCCTAACCGGATCTCTAACCCTAGCCCTCAACATAACCCTAACCCTAGGTCCAATCGTAAGCATAACCGGATCTCTAATCCTAACCCTCAACATAACCCTAACCTTAGGTCCAATCGTAACCCTAACCGGATCGCTAACCCTAGCCCTTAACATAACCCTAACCCTAGGTCCAATCGTACCCCTAACCGGATCGCTAACCCTAGCACTCAACATAACCCTAACCCTAGGTCCAATCGTAACCCTAACTGGATCTCTAACCGTAGCCCTCAACATAACCCTAACCCTAGGTCCAATCGTAACCCTAACAGGATCTCTAACCCTAGCCCTCAACATAACCCTAACCCTAGGTCCAATCGTAACCCTAACCGGATCTCTAACCCCAGCCCTCAACATAACCCTAACCCTAGGTCCAATCGTAACCTAACCGGATCGCTAACCCTAGCCCTCAACATAACCCTAACCCTAGGTCCAATCGTAACCCTAACCGGATCTCTAACCCTACCCCTAAACATAACCCTAACCCTAGGTCCAATCGTAACCCTAAGCGGATCTCTAACCCTAGCCCTCAACATAATCCTAACCCTAGGTCCAATCGTAACCCTAACCGGATCTCTAACCCCAGTCCTCAACATAACCCTAACCCTAGGTCCAATCGTAACCCTAACCGGATCTCTAAACCTATCCCTCAACATAACCCTAACCCTAGGTCCAATCGTAACCCTAACAGTCTCTCTATCCATAGCCCTCAACATAACCCTAACACTAGGTGCACTCATAACCCTAACCGGATCTCTAACCCTAGCCCTCAACATAACCCTATCCCTAGTTCCAATCGTAACCCTAACCGGATCTCTAACCTTCGCCCTCAACATAACCCTAACCCTAGGTCCAATCGTAACCCTAACCGGATCTCTAACCCCAGCCCTCAACATAACCCTAACCCTAGGTCCAATCGTAACCTAACCGGATCGCTAACCCTAGCCCTCAACATAACCCTAACCCTAGGTCCAATCGTAACCCTAACCGGATCTCTAACCCTAGCCCTCAACATAACCCTAACCCTAGGTCCAATCGTAACCCTAAGCGGATCTCTAACCCTAGCCCTCAACATAACCCTAACCCTAGGTCCAATCGTAACCCTAACCGGATCTCTAACCCTAGCCCTCAACATAACCCTAACCCTAGGTCCAATCGTAACCCTAACCGGATCGCTAACCCTAGCCCTCAACATAACCCTAACCCTAGGTCCAATCGTAACCCTAACCGGATCTCTAACCCTAGCCCTCTACATAACCCTCACTCTAGGTCCAATCGTAACCCTTACCGGATCTCTAACCCTAGCCCTCAACATAACCCTAACCCTAGGTCCAATCATAACCCTAACCGGATCTCTAACCCTAGCCCTCAACATAACCCTAACCCTAGGTCCAATCGTAAGCATAACCGGATTTTAACCCTAGCCCTCAACATAACCCTAACCCTAGGTCCAATCGTAACCCTAACCGGATCTCTAAACCTAGCCCTCAACATAACCCTAACCCTAGGTCCAATCGTAAGCATAACCGGATCTCTAACCCTAGCCCTCAACATAACCCTAACCGTAGGTTGAATCGGAACCCTAACAGGAACTCTAACCCTAGCCCTCAACATAACCCTAACCCTAGGTCCAATCGTAACCCTAACCGGATCTCTAACCCTAGCCCTCAACATAACCCTAACCCTAGGTCCAATCGTAACCCTAACCGGATCTCTAACCCTAGCCCTCAACATAACCCTAACCCTAGGTCCAATCGTAAGCATAACGGGATCTCTAAACCTGGCCCTCAACATAACCCTAACCCTAGGTCCAATCGTAACCCTAACCGGATCTCTAACCCTAGCCCTCAACATAACCCTAACCCTAGGTCCAATCGTAACACTAACCGGATCTCTAACCCTAGCCCTCAACATAACCCTAACCCTAGGTCCATCGTAACCCTAACCGGATCTCTAACCCTAGCCCTCAACATAATCCTAACCCTAGGTCCAATCGTAACCCTAACCGGATCGCTAACCCTGGCCCTCAACATAACCCTAACCCTAGGTCCAATCGTAACCCTAACAGGATCTCTAACCCTAGCCCTCAACATAACCCTATCCCTAGGTCCAATCTTAACCCTAACCGGATCTCGAACCCTGGCCCTCAACATAACCCTAACCCTAGGTCCAATCGTAACCCTAACCGGATCTCTAACCCTGGCCCTCAACATAACCCTAACCCTAGGTCCAATCGTAAGTATAACCGGATCTCTAACCCTAGCCCTCAACATAACCCTAACCCTAGGTCCAATCGTAACCCTAACCGGATCTCTAACCCTAGCCCTCAACATAACCCTAACCCTAGGTCCAATCGTAACACTAACCGGATCTCTAACCCTAGCCCTCAACATAACCCTAACCCTAGGTCCAATCGTAACCCTAACCGGATCTCTAACCCTAGCCCTCAACATAATCCTAACCCTAGGTCCAATCGTAACCCTAACCGGATAGCTAACCCTAGCCCTCAACAGAACCCTAACCCTAGGTCCAATCGTAACCCTAACCGGATCTCTAACCTTAGTCCTCAACATAACCCTATCCCTAGGTCCAATCGTAACCCTAACCGGATCTCTAACCCTGGCCCTCAACATAACCCTAACCCTAGGTCCAATCGTAACCCTAACCGGATCTCTAACCCTAGCCCTCAACATAACCCTAACCCTAGGTCCAATCGTAACCCTAACCGGATCTCTAAACCTATCGCTCAACATAACCCTAACCCTAGGTCCAATCGTAACCCTAACCGGATCTCTAACCCTAGCCATCAACATAACCCTAACCCTAGGTCCAATCGTAACCCTAACCGGATCTCTAACCCTAGCCCTCAACATAACCCTAACCCTAGGTCCAATCGTAACCCTAACCGGATCTCTAACCCTAGCCCTCAACATAACCCTAACCCTAGGTCCAATCGTAACCCTAACCGGATCTCTAACCCTAGCCCTCAACATAACCCTAACCCTAGGTCCAATCATAAGCATAACCGGATCTTTAACCCTAGCCCTCAACATAACCCTAACCCTAGGTCCAATCGTAACCCTAACCGGATCTCTAAACCTAGCCCTCAACATAACCCTAACCCTAGGTCCAATCGTAAGCATAACCGGATCTCTAACCCTAGCCCTCAACATAACACTAACCGTAGGTTGAATCGGAACCCTAACAGGAACTCTAACCCTAGCCCTCAACATAACCCTAACCCTAGGTCCAATCGTAACCCTAACCGGATCTCTAAACCTATCGCTCAACATAACCCTAACCCTAGGTCCAATCGTAACCCTAACCGGATCTCTAACCCTAGCCATCAACATAACCCTAACCCTAGGTCCAATCGTAACCCTAACCGGATCTCTAACCCTAGCCCTCAACATAACCCTAACCCTAGGTCCAATCGTAACCCTAACCGGATCTCTAACCCTAGCCCTCAACATAACCCTAACCCTAGGTCCAATCGTAACCCTAACCGGATCTCTAACCCTAGCCCTCAACATAACCCTAACCCTAGGTCCAATCATAAGCATAACCGGATCTTTAACCCTAGCCCTCAACATAACCCTAACCCTAGGTCCAATCGTAACCCTAACCGGATCTCTAACCCTAGCCCTCAACATAACCCTAACCCTAGGTCCAATCGTAACCCTAACCGGATCTCTAACCCTAACCCTCAACATAACCCTAACCCTAGGTCCAATCATAACCCTAACCGGATCTGTAACCCTAGCCCTCAACATAACCCTAACCCTAGGTCCAATCGTAACCCTAACCGGATCGCTAACCCTAGCCCTCAACATAACCCTAACCCTAGGTCCAATCGTAACCCTAACCGGATCTCTAACCCTAGCCCTCTACATAACCCTCACTTTAGGTCCAATCGTAACCCTTACCGGATCTCTAACCCTAGCCCTCAACATAACCCTAACCCTAGGTCCAATCGTAACCCTAACCGGATCTCTAACCCTAGCCCTCAACATAACCCTAACCCTAGGTCCAATCGTAAGCATAACCGGATTTTTAACCCTAGCCCTCAACATAACCCTAACCCTAGGTCCAATCGTAACCCTAACCGGATCTCTAAACCTAGCCCTCAACATAACCCTAACCCTGGGTCAATCGTAAGCATAACCGGATCTCTAACCCTAGCCCTCAACATAACCCTAACCGTAGGTTGAATCGGAACCCTAACAGGAACTCTAACCCTAGCCCTCAACATAACCCTAACCCTAGGTCCAATCGTAACCCTAACCGGATCTCTAACCCTAGCCCTCAACATAACCCTAACCCTAGGTCCAATCGTAACCCTAACCGGATCTCTAACCCTAGCCCTCAACATAACCCTAACCCTAGGTCCAATCGTAAGCATAACGGGATCTCTAAACCTGGCCCTCAACATAACCCTAACCCTAGGTCCAATCGTAACCCTAACCGGATCTCTAACCCTAGCCCTCAACATAACCCTAACCCTAGGTCCAATCGTAACACTAACCGGATCTCTAACCCTAGCCCTCAACATAACCCTAACCCTAGGTCCATCGTAACCCTAACCGGATCTCTAACCCTAGCCCTCAACATAATCCTAACCCTAGGTCCAATCGTAACCCTAACCGGATCGCTAACCCTGGCCCTCAACATAACCCTAACCCTAGGTCCAATCGTAACCCTAACCGGATCTCTAACCCTAGCCCTCAACATAACCCTATCCCTAGGTCCAATCTTAACCCTAACCGGATCTCGAACCCTGGCCCTCAACATAACCCTAACCCTAGGTCCAATCGTAACCCTAACCGGATCTCTAACCCTGGCCCTCAACATAACCCTAACCCTAGGTCCAATCGTAAGTATAACCGGATCTCTAACCCTAGCCCTCAACATAACCCTAACCCTAGGTCCAATCGTAACCCTAACCGGATCTCTAACCCTAGCCCTCAACATAACCCTAACCCTAGGTCCAATCGTAACACTAACCGGATCTCTAACCCTAGCCCTCAACATAACCCTAACCCTAGGTCCAATCGTAACCCTAACCGGATCTCTAACCCTAGCCCTCAACATAATCCTAACCCTAGGTCCAATCGTAACCCTAACCGGATAGCTAACCCTAGCCCTCAACAGAACCCTAACCCTAGGTCCAATCGTAACCCTAACCGGATCTCTAACCTTAGTCCTCAACATAACCCTATCCCTAGGTCCAATCGTAACCCTAACCGGATCTCTAACCCTGGCCCTCAACATAACCCTAACCCTAGGTCCAATCGTAATCCTAACCGCATCTCTAACCCTGGCCCTCAACATAACCCTAACCCTAGGTCCAATCGTAACCCTAACCGGATCTCTAACCCTAGCCCTCAACATAACCCTAACCCTAGGTCCAATCATAACCCTAACCGGATCTCTAACCCTAGCCCTCAACATAACCCTAACCCTAGGTCCAATCGTAACCCTAACCGGATCGCTAACCCTAGCCCTCAACATAACCCTAACCCTAGGTCCAATCGTAACCCTAACCGGATCTCTAACCCTAGCCCTCAACTTAACCCTATCCCTAGTTCCAATCGTAACCCTAACCGGATCTCTAACCTTAGCCCTCAACATAACCCTAACCCTAGGTCCAATCGTAACCCTAACCGGATCTCTAACCCTAGCCCTCAACATAACCCTAACCCTAGGTCCAATCGTAACCCTAACCGGATCTCTAACCCTAGCCCTCTACATAACCCTCACTCTAGGTCCAATCGTAACCCTTACCGGATCTCTAAACCTAGCCCTCAACATAACCCTAACCCTAGGTCCAATCGTAACCCTAACCGGATCTGTAACCCTAGCCCTCAACATAACCCTAACCCTAGGTCCAATCGTAACCCTAACCGGATCGCTAACCCTAGCCCTCAACATAACCCTAACCCTAGGTCCAATCGTAACCCTAACCGGATCTCTAACCCTAGCCCTCTACATAACCCTCACTCTAGGTCCAATCGTAACCCTTACCGGATCTCTAACCCTAGCCCTCAACATAACCCTAACCCTAGGTCCAATCGTAACCCTAACCGGATCTCTAACCCTAGCCCTCAACATAACCCTAACCCTAGGTCCAATCGTAAGCATAACCGGATCTTTAACCCTAGCCCTCAACATAACCCTAACCCTAGGTCCAATCGTAACCCTAACCGGATCTCTAAACCTAGCCCTCAACATAACCCTAACCCTGGGTCAATCGTAAGCATAACCGGATCTCTAACCCTAGCCCTCAACATAACCCTAACCGTAGGTTGAATCGGAACCCTAACAGGAACTCTAACCCTAGCCCTCAACATAACCCTAACCCTAGGTCCAATCGTAACCCTAACCGGATCTCTAACCCTAGCCCTCAACATAACCCTAACCCTAGGTCCAATCGTAACCCTAACCGGATCTCTAACCCTAGCCCTCAACATAACCCTAACCCTAGGTCCAATCGTAAGCATAACGGGATCTCTAAACCTGGCCCTCAACATAACCCTAACCCTAGGTCCAATCGTAACCCTAACCGGATCTCTAACCCTAGCCCTCAACATAACCCTAACCCTAGGTCCAATCGTAACACTAACCGGATCTCTAACCCTAGCCCTCAACATAACCCTAACCCTAGGTCCATCGTAACCCTAACCGGATCTCTAACCCTAGCCCTCAACATAATCCTAACCCTAGGTCCAATCGTAACCCTAACCGGATCGCTAACCCTGGCCCTCAACATAACCCTAACCCTAGGTCCAATCGTAACCCTAACCGGATCTCTAACCCTAGCCCTCAACATAACCCTATCCCTAGGTCCAATCTTAACCCTAACCGGATCTCGAACCCTGGCCCTCAACATAACCCTAACCCTAGGTCCAATCCTAACCCTAACCGGATCTCTAACCCTGGCCCTCAACATAACCCTAACCCTAGGTCCAATCGTAAGTATAACCGGATCTCTAACCCTAGCCCTCAACATAACCCTAACCCTAGGTCCAATCGTAACCCTAACCGGATCTCTAACCCTAGCCCTCAACATAACCCTAACCCTAGGTCCAATCGTAACACTAACCGGATCTCTAACCCTAGCCCTCAACATAACCCTAACCCTAGGTCAAATCGTAACCCTAACCGGATCTCTAACCCTAGCCCTCAACATAATCCTAACCCTAGGTCCAATCGTAACCCTAACCGGATAGCTAACCCTAGCCCTCAACAGAACCCTAACCCTAGGTCCAATCGTAACCCTAACCGGATCTCTAACCTTAGTCCTCAACATAACCCTATCCCTAGGTCCAATCGTAACCCTAACCGGATCTCTAACCCTGGCCCTCAACATAACCCTAACCCTAGGTCCAATCGTAATCCTAACCGCATCTCTAACCCTGGCCCTCAACATAACCCTAACCCTAGGTCCAATCGTAACCCTAACCGGATCTCTAACCCTAGCCCTCAACATAACCCTAACCCTAGGTCCAATCATAACCCTAACCGGATCTCTAACCCTAGCCCTCAACATAACCCTAACCCTAGGTCCAATCGTAACCCTAACCGGATCGCTAACCCTAGCCCTCAACATAACCCTAACCCTAGGTCCAATCGTAACCCTAACCGGATCTCTAACCCTAGCCCTCAACATAACCCTAACCCTAGGTCCAATCGTAACACTAACCGGATCTCTAACCCTAGCCCTCAACATAACCCTAACCCTAGGTCCAATCGTAACCCTAACCGGATCTCTAACCCTAGCCCTCAACATAATCCTAACCCTAGGTCCAATCGTAACCCTAACCGGATAGCTAACCCTAGCCCTCAACAGAACCCTAACCCTAGGTCCAATCGTAACCCTAACCGGATCTCTAACCTTAGTCCTCAACATAACCCTATCCCTAGGTCCAATCGTAACCCTAACCGGATCTCTAACCCTGGCCCTCAACATAACCCTAACCCTAGGTCCAATCGTAATCCTAACCGCATCTCTAACCCTGGCCCTCAACATAACCCTAACCCTAGGTCCAATCGTAACCCTAACCGGATCTCTAACCCTAGCCCTCAACATAACCCTAACCCTAGGTCCAATCATAACCCTAACCGGATCTCTAACCCTAGCCCTCAACATAACCCTAACCCTAGGTCCAATCGTAACCCTAACCGGATCGCTAACCCTAGCCCTCAACATAACCCTAACCCTAGGTCCAATCGTAACCCTAACCGGATCTCTAACCCTAGCCCTCTACATAACCCTCACTCTAGGTCCAATCGTAACCCTTACCGGATCTCTAAACCTAGCCCTCAACATAACCCTAACCCTAGGTCCAATCGTAACCCTAACCGGATCTCTAACCCTAGCCCTCAACATAACCCTAACCCTAGGTCCAATCGTAAGCATAACCGGATTTTTAACCCTATCCCTCAACATAACCCTAACCCTAGGTCCAATCGTAACCCTAACCGGATCTCTAAACCTAGCCCTCAACATAACCCTAACCCTAGGTCCAATCGTAAGCATAACCGGATCTCTAACCCTAGCCCTCAACATAACCCTAACCGTAGGTTGAATCGGAACCCTAACAGGAACTCTAACCCTAGCCCTCAACATAACCCTAACCCTAGGTCCAATCATAACCCTAACCGGATCTCTAACCCTAGCCCTCAACATAACCCTAACCTTAGGTCCAATCGTAACCCTAACCGGATCTCTAACCCTAGCCCTCAACATAACCCTAACCCTAGGTCCAATCGTAACCCTAACCGGATCTCTAACCCTAGCCCTCAACATAACCCTAACCCTAGGTCCAATCGTAAGCATACCGGATCTCTAAACCTGGCCCTCAACATAACCCTAACCCTAGGTCCAATCGTAACCCTAACCGGATCTCTAACACTAGCCCTCAACATAACCCTAACCCTAGGTCCAATCGTAACACTAACCGGATCTCTAACCCTAGCCCTCAACATAACCCTAACCCTAGGTCCATCGTAACCCTAACCGGATCTCTAACCCTAGCCCTCAACATAACCCTAACCCTAGGTCCAATCGTAACCCTAACCGGATCGCTAACCCTAGCCCTCAACATAACCCTAACCCTAGGTCCAATCGAAACCCTAACCGGATCTCTAACCCTAGCCCTCAACATAACCCTATCCCTAGGTCCAATCGTAACCCTAACCGGATCTCGAACCCTGGCCCTCAACATAACCCTAACCCTAGGTCCAATCGTAACCCTAACCGGATCTCTAACCCTGGCCCTCAACATAACCCAAACCCTAGGTCCAATCGTAAGCATAACCGGATCTCTAACCCTAGCCCTCAACATAACCCTAACCCTAGGTCCAATCGTAACCCTAACCGGATCTCTAACCCTAGCCCTCAACATAACCCTAACCCTAGGCCCAATCGTAACACTAAGCGGATCTCTAACCCTAGCCCTCAACATAACCCTAACCCTAGGTCCAATCGTAACCCTAACCGGATAGCTAACCATAGCCCTCAACAGAACCCTAACCCTAGGTCCAATTGTAACCCTAACCGGATCTCTAACCCTAGCCCTCAACATAATCCTAACCCTAGGTCCAATCGTAACCCTAACCGGATCTCTAACCGTAGCCCTCAACATAACCCTAACCCTAGGTCCAATCGTAACCTAACCGGATCGCTAACCCTAGCCCTCAACATAACCCTAACCCTATGTCCCACCGTAACCCTATCCGGATCTCTAACCCTAGCCCTCAACATAACCCTAACCCTAGGTCCAATCGTAACCCTAACCGGATCTCTAACCCTAGCCCTCAACATAACCCTAACCCTAGGTCCAATCGTAACCCTAACCGGATCTCTAAACCTAGCCCTCAACATAACCCTAACCCTAGGTCCAATCGTAAGCCTAATCGGATCTCTAACCCTAGCCCTCAACATAACCCTAACCCTAGGTCCAATCGTACCCCTAACCGGATCGCTAACCCTAGCACTCAACATAACCCTAACCCTAGGTCCAATCGTAACCCTAACCGGATCTCTAACCGTAGCCCTCAACATAACCCTAACCCTAGGTCCAATCGTAACCCTAACAGGATCTCTAACCCTAGCCCTCAACATAACCCTAACCCTAGGTCCAATCGTAACCCTAACCGGATCTCTAACCCCAGCCCTCAACATAACCCTAACCCTAGGTCCAATCGTAACCCTAACCGGATCTCTAACCCTAGCCCTCAACGTAATCCTAACCCTAGGTCCAATCGTAACCCTAACCGGATCTCTAACCCTAGCCCTCAACATAACCCTAACCCTAGGTCCAATCGTAACCCTAACCGGATCTCTAAACCTATCCCTCAACATAACCCTAACCCTAGGTCCAATCGTAACCCTAACAGTCTCTCTAACCATAGCCCTCAACATAACCCTAACACTAGGTGCACTCATAACCCTAACCGGATCTCTAACCCTAGCCCTCAACATAACCCTATCCCTAGTTCCAATCGTAACCCTAACCGGATCTCTAACCTTGGCCCTCAACATAACCCTAACCCTAGGTCCAATCGTAACCCTAATCGGATCTCTAACCCCAGCCCTCAACATAACCCTAACCCTAGGTCCAATCGTAACCCTAACCAGATCTCTAAACCTATCCCTCAACATAACCCTAACCCTAGGTCCAATCGTAACCCTAACAGTCTCTCTAACCATAGCCCTCAACATAACCCTAACACTAGGTGCACTCATAACCCTAACCGGATCTCTAACCCTAGCCCTCAACATAACCCTATCCCTAGTTCCAATCGTAAGCATAACCGGATCTCTAACCCTAGCCCTCAACATAACCCTAAACCTAGGTCCAATCGTAACACTAGCCGGATCGCTAACCCTAACCCTCAACATAACCCTAACCCTAGGTCCAATCGTAACCCTAACCGGATCTCTAACCCTAGCCCTCAACATAACCCTAACCCTAGGTCCAATCGTAACCCTAACCGGATCTCTAACCCTAGCGCTCAACATAACCCTAACCCTAGGTCCAATCGTAACCCTAACCGGATCTCAAACCCTAGCCCTCAACATAACCCTAACCCTAGGTCCAATCGTAAGCATAACCGGATCTCTAACCCTAGCCCTCAACATAACCCTACCCTAGGTCCAATCGTAATCGTAACCGGATCTCTAACCCTAGCCCTCAACATAACCTTAACCCTAGGTCCAATCGTAAGCATAACCGGATCTCTAACCCTGGCCCTCAACATAACCCTAACCCTAGGTCCAATCGTAACCCTAACCAGATCTCTAACCCTAGCCCTCAACATAACCCTAACCCTAGGTCCAATCGTAACCCTAACCGGATCTCTAACCCTAGCCCTCAACATAACCCTAACCCTAGGTCCAATCGTAAGCATAACCGGATCTCTAACCCTAGCCCTCAACATAACCCTAACCCTAGGTCCAATCGTAACACTAGCCGGATCGCTAACCCTAACCCTCAACATAACCCTAACCCTAGGTCCAATCGTAACCCTCACCGGATCTCTAACCCTAGCCCTCAACATAACCCTAACCCTAGGTCCAATCGTAACCCTAACCGGATCCCTGACCCTAGCGCTCAACATAACCCTAACCCTAGGTCCAATCGTAACCCTAACCGGATCTCTAACCCTAGCCCTCAACATAACCCTAACCCTATGTCCCACCGTAACCCTATCCAGATCTCTAACCCTAGCCCTCAACATAACCCTAACCCTAGGTCCAATCGTAAGCATAACCGGATCTCTAACCCTAGCCCTCAACATAACCCTAACCCTATGTCCCACCGTAACCCTATCCGGATCTCTAACCCTAGCCCTCAACATAACCCTAACCCTAGGTCCAATCGTAACCCTAACCGGATCTCTAACCCCAGCCCTCAACATAACCCTAACCCTAGGTCCAATCGTAACCTAACCGGATCGCTAACCCTAGCCCTCAACATAACCCTAACCCTAGGTCCAATCGTAACCCTAACCGGATCTCTAACCCTAGCCCTCAACATAACCCTAACCCTAGGTCCAATCGTAACCCTAAGCGGATCTCTAACCCTAGCCCTCAACATAATCCTAACCCTAGGTCCAATCGTAACCCTAACCGGATCTCTAACCCTAGCCCTCAACATAACCCTAACCCTAGGTCCAATCGTAACCCTAACCGGATCTCTAACCGTAGCCCTCAACATAACCCTAACCCTAGGTCCAATCGTAACCCTAACCGGATCTCTAACCCCAGCCCTCAACATAACCCTAACCCTAGGTCCAATCGTAACCTAACCGGATCGCTAACCCTAGCCCTCAACATAACCCTAACCCTAGGTCCAATCGTAACCCTAACCGGATCTCTAACCCTAGCCCTCAACATAACCCTAACCCTAGGTCCAATCGTAACCCTAAGCGGATCTCTAACCCTAGCCCTTAACATAACCCTAACCCTAGGTCCAATCGTAACCCTAACCGGATCTCTAACCCTAGCCCTCAAAATAACCCTAACCCTAGGTCCAATCGTAACCCTAACCGGATCGCCAACCCTAGCCCTCAACATAACCCTAACCCTAGGTTCAATCGTAACCCTAACCGGATCTCTAAACCTAGCCCTCAACATAACCCTCACTCTAGGTCCAATCGTAACCCTTACCGGATCTCTAACCCTAGCCCTCAACATAACCCTAACCCTAGGTCCAATCGTAACCCTAACCGGATCTCTAACCCTAGCCCTCAACATAACCCTAACCCTAGGTCCAATCGTAAGCATAACCGGATTTTTAACCCTAGCCCTCAACATAACCCTAACCCTAGGTCCAATCGTAACCCTAACCGGATCTCTAAACCTAGCCCTCAACATAACCCTAACCCTAGGTCCAATCGTAAGCATAACCGGATCTCTAACCCTAGGCCTCAACATAACCCTAACCGTAGGTTGAATCGGAACCCTAACAGGAACTCTAACCCTAGCCCTCAACATAACCCTAACCCTAGGTCCAATCGTAACCCTAACCGGATCTCTAACCCTAGCCCTCAACATAACCCTAACCCTAGGTCCAATCGTAACCCTAACCGGATCTCTAACCCTAGCCCTCAACATAACCCTAACCCTAGGTCCAATCGTAACCCTAACCGGATCTCTAACCCTAGCCCTCAACATAACCCTAACCCTAGGTCCAATCGTAAGCATAACGGGATCTCTAAACCTGGCCCTCAACATAACCCTAACCCTAGGTCCAATCGTAACCCTAACCGGATCTCTAACCCTAGCCCTCAACATAACCCTAACCCTAGGTCCAATCGTAACACTAACCGGATCTCTAACCCTAGCCCTCAACATAACCCTATCCCTAGGTCCAATCGTAACCCTAACCGGATCTCTAACCCTAGCCCTCAACATAATCCTAACCCTAGGTCCAATCGTAACCCTAACCGGATCGCTAACCCTAGCCCTCAACATACCCTAACCCTAGGTCCAATCGTAACCCTAACCGGATCTCTAACCCTAGCCCTCAACATAACCCTATCCCTAGGTCCAATCGTAATCCTAACCGGATCTCGAACCCTGGCCCTCAACATAACCCTAACCCTAGGTCCAATCGTAACCCTAACCGGATCTCTAACCCTGGCCCTCAACATAACCCTAAACCTAGGTCCAGTCGTAAGCATAACCGGATCTCTAACCCTGGCCCTCCACATAACCCTAACCCTAGGTCCAATCGTAACCCTAACCGGATCTCTAACCCTAGCCCTCAACATAACCCTAACCCTAGGTCCAATCGTAACCCTAACCGGATCTCTAACCCTAGCCCTCAACATAACCCTAACCCTAGGTCCAATCGTAACCCTAACCGGATCTCTAACCCTAGCCCTCAACATAACCCTAACCCTAGGTCCAATCGTAACCCTAACCGGATCGCTAACCCTAGCCCTCAACATAACCCTAACCCTAGGTCCAATCGTAAGCATAACCGGATCTCTAACCCTAACCCTCAACATAACCCTAATCCTAGGTCCAATCGTAACCCTAACCGGATCTCTAACCCTAGCCCTCAACATAACCCTAACCCTAGGTCCAATCGTAAGCATAACCGGATCTCGAACCCTAGCCCTCAACATAACCCTAACCCTAGGTCCAATCGTAACCCTAACCGGATCTCTAACCCTAGCCCTCAATATAACCCTAACCCTAGGTCCAATCGTAACCCTAACCGGATCTCTAACCCTAGCCCTCAACATAACCCTAACCCTATGTCCCACCGTAACCATATCCGGATCTCTAACCCTAGCCCTCAACATAACCCTAACCCTAGGTCCAATCGTAAGCATAACCGGATCTCGAACCCTAGCCCTCAACATAATCCTAACCCTAGGTCCAATCGTAACCCTAACCGGATCTCTAACCCTAGCCCTCAACATAACCCTAACCCTAGGTCCAATCGTAAGCCTAACCGGATCTCTAACCCTAGCCCTCAACATAACCCTAACCCTAGGTCCAATCGTAACCCTAACCGGATCTCTAACCCTAGCCCTCAACATAACCCTAACCCTAGGTCCAATCGTAACCCTAACCGGATCTCTAACCCTAGCCCTCAACATAACCCTAACCCTAGGTCCAATCGTAACCCTAACCGGATCTCTAACCCTAGCCCTCAACATAACCCTAACCCTAGGTCCAATCGTAACCCTAACCAGATCTCTAACCCTAGCCCTCAACATAACCCTAACCCTAGGTCCAATCGTAACCCTAACCGGATCTTTAACCCTAACCCTCAACATAACCCTATCCCTAGGTCCAATCGTAACCCTAAACGGATCTCTAACCCTAGCCCTCAACATAACCTTAACCCTAGGTCCAATCGTAAGCATAACCGGATCTCTAACCCTAGCCCTCAACATAACCCTAACCCTAGGTCCAATCGTAAGCATAACCGGATCTCTAACCCTAGCCCTCAACATAACCCTAACCCTAGGTCCAATCGTAACCCTAACCGGATCTCTAACCCTAGCCCTCAACATAACCCTAACCCTAGGTCCAATCGTAAGCATAACCGGATCTCTAACCCTAGCCCTCAACATAACCCTAACCCTAGGTCCAATCGTAACCCTAACCGGATCTCTAACCCTAGCCCTCAACATAACCCTAACCCTAGGTCCAATCGTAACCCTAAGCGGATCTCTAACCCTAGCGCCCAACATAACCCTAACCCTAGGTCCAATCGTAACCCTAACAGTCTCTCTAACCATAGCCCTCAACATAACCCTAACACTAGGTGCACTCATAACCCTAACCGGATCTCTAACCCTAGCCCTCAACATAACCCTAACCCTAGGTCCAATCTTAAGCATAACCGGATCTCTAACCCTAGCGCCCAACATAACCCTAACCCTAGGTCCAATCGTAAGCATAACCGGATCTCAAACCCTAGCCCACAACATAACCCTAACCCTAGGTCCAATCGTAACCCTAACCGGATCTCCAACCCTAGCCCTCAACATAACCCTAACCCTAGGTCCAATCGTAACCCTAACCGGATCTCTAACCCTAGCCCTCAACATAACCCTACCCTAGGTCCAATCGTAACCGTAACCGGATCTCTAACCCTAGCCCTCAACATAACCTTAACCCTAGGTCCAATCGTATGCATAACCGGATCTCTAACCCTGGCCCTCAACATAACCCTAACCCTAGGTCCAATCGTAACCCTAACCAGATCTCTAACCCTAGCCCTCAACATAACCCTAACCCTAGGTCCAATCGTAACCCTAACCGGATCTCTAACCCTAGCCCTCAACATAACTCTAACCCTAGGTCCAATCGTAAGCATAACCGGATCTCTAACCCTAGCCCTCAACATAACCCTAAACCTAGGTCCAATCGTAACACTAGCCGGATCGCTAACCCTAACCCTCAACATAACCCTAACCCTAGGTCCAATCGTAACCCTAACCGGATCTCTAACCCTAGCCCTCAACATAACCCTAACCCTAGGTCCAATCGTAACCCTAACCGGATCTCTAACCCTAGCGCTCAACATAACCCTAACCCTAGGTCCAATCGTAACCCTAACCGGATCTCAAACCCTAGCCCTCAACATAACCCTAACCCTAGGTCCAATCGTAAGCATAACCGGATCTCTAACCCTAGCCCTCAACATAACCCTACCCTAGGTCCAATCGTAATCGTAACCGGATCTCTAACCCTAGCCCTCAACATAACCTTAACCCTAGGTCCAATCGTAAGCATAACCGGATCTCTAACCCTGGCCCTCAACATAACCCTAACCCTAGGTCCAATCGTAACCCTAACCAGATCTCTAACCCTAGCCCTCAACATAACCCTAACCCTAGGTCCAATCGTAACCCTAACCGGATCTCTAACCCTAGCCCTCAACATAACCCTAACCCTAGGTCCAATCGTAAGCATAACCGGATCTCTAACCCTAGCCCTCAACATAACCCTAACCCTAGGTCCAATCGTAACACTAGCCGGATCGCTAACCCTAACCCTCAACATAACCCTAACCCTAGGTCCAATCGTAACCCTCACCGGATCTCTAACCCTAGCCCTCAACATAACCCTAACCCTAGGTCCAATCGTAACCCTAACCGGATCCCTGACCCTAGCGCTCAACATAACCCTAACCCTAGGTCCAATCGTAACCCTAACCGGATCTCTAACCCTAGCCCTCAACATAACCCTAACCCTATGTCCCACCGTAACCCTATCCAGATCTCTAACCCTAGCCCTCAACATAACCCTAACCCTAGGTCCAATCGTAAGCATAACCGGATCTCTAACCCTAGCCCTCAACATAACCCTAACCCTATGTCCCACCGTAACCCTATCCGGATCTCTAACCCTAGCCCTCAACATAACCCTAACCCTAGGTCCAATCGTAACCCTAACCGGATCTCTAACCCTAGCCCTCAACATAACCCTAACCCTAGGTCCAATCGTAACCCTAACCGGATCTCTAACCCTAGCCCTCAACATAACCCTAACCCTAGGTCCAATCGTAAGCCTAATCGGATCTCTAAACCTAGCCCTCAACATAACCCTAACCCTAGGTCCAATCGTAACCCTAACCGGATCTCTAACCCTAGCCCTCAACATAACCCTAACCCTAGGTCCAATCGTAACCCTAACCGGATCTCTAACCCTAGCCCTCAACATAACCCTAACCCTAGGTCCAATCGTAAGCATAACCAGATCTCTAACCCTAGCCCTCAACATAACCCTAACCCTAGGTCCAATCGTAACCCTAACCGGATCTCTAACCCTAACCCTCAACATAACCCTATCCCTAGGTCCAATCGTAACCCTAACCGGATCTCTAACCCTAGCCCTCAACATAACCCTAACCCTAGGTCCAATCGTAAGCATAACCGGATCTCTAACCCTAGCCCTCAACATAACCCTAACCCTAGGTCCAATCGTAACCCTAACCGGATCTCTAACCCTAGCCCTCAACATAACCCTAACCCTAGGTCCAATCGTAAGCATAACCGGATCTCTAACCCTAGCCCTCAACATAACCCTAACCCTAGGTCCAATCGTAACCCTAACCGGATCTCTAACCCTAGCCCTCAACATAACCCTAACCCTAGGTCCAATCGTAACCCTAACCAGATCTCTAACAAGAGCCCTCAACATAACCCTAACCCTAGGTCCAATCGTAACCCTAACCGGATCTCTAACCCTAGCTCTCAACATAACCCTAACCCTAGGTCCAATCGTAACCCTAACCGGATCTCTAACCCTAGCCCTCAACATAACCCTAACCCTAGGTCCAATCGTAACCCTAACCGGATCGCTAACCCTAGCCCTCAACATAACCCTAACCCTAGGTCCAATCGTAACCCTAACCGGATCTCTAACCCTAGCCCTCAACATAACCCTAACCCTAGGTCCAATCGTAAGCATAACCGGATCTCTAATCCTAACCCTCAACATAACCCTAACCTTAGGTCCAATCGTAACCCTAACCGGATCGCTAACCCTAGCCCTCAACATAACCCTAACCCTAGGTCCAATCGTAACCCTAACAGTCTCTCTAACCCTAGCCCTCAACATAACCCTAACCCTAGGTCCAATCTTAAGCATAACCGGATCTCTAACCCTAGCGCCCAACATAACCCTAACCCTAGGTCCAATCGTAAGCATAACCGGATCTCAAACCCTAGCCCACAACATAACCCTAACCCTAGGTCCAATCGTAACCCTAACCGGATCTCCAACCCTAGCCCTCAACATAACCCTAACCCTAGGTCCAATCGTAACCCTAACCGGATCTCTAACCCTAGCCCTCAACATAACCCTACCCTAGGTCCAATCGTAACCGTAACCGGATCTCTAACCCTAGCCCTCAACATAACCTTAACCCTAGGTCCAATCGTAAGCATAACCGGATCTCTAACCCTGGCCCTCAACATAACCCTAACCCTAGGTCCAATCGTAACCCTAACCAGATCTCTAACCCTAGCCCTCAACATAACCCTAACCCTAGGTCCAATCGTAACCCTAACCGGATCTCTAACCCTAGCCCTCAACATAACTCTAACCCTAGGTCCAATCGTAAGCATAACCGGATCTCTAACCCTAGCCCTCAACATAACCCTAAACCTAGGTCCAATCGTAACACTAGCCGGATCGCTAACCCTAACCCTCAACATAACCCTAACCCTAGGTCCAATCGTAACCCTAACCGGATCTCTAACCCTAGCCCTCAACATAACCCTAACCCTAGGTCCAATCGTAACCCTAACCGGATCTCTAACCCTAGCGCTCAACATAACCCTAACCCTAGGTCCAATCGTAACCCTAACCGGATCTCAAACCCTAGCCCTCAACATAACCCTAACCCTAGGTCCAATCGTAAGCATAACCGGATCTCTAACCCTAGCCCTCAACATAACCCTACCCTAGGTCCAATCGTAATCGTAACCGGATCTCTAAACCTAGCCCTCAACATAACCTTAACCCTAGGTCCAATCGTAAGCATAACCGGATCTCTAACCCTGGCCCTCAACATAACCCTAACCCTAGGTCCAATCGTAACCCTAACCAGATCTCTAACCCTAGCCCTCAACATAACCCTAACCCTAGGTCCAATCGTAACCCTAACCGGATCTCTAACCCTAGCCCTCAACATAACCCTATCCCTAGGTCCAATCGTAAGCATAACCGGATCTCTAACCCTAGCCCTCAACATAACCCTAACCCTAGGTCCAATCGTAACACTAGCCGGATCGCTAACCCTAACCCTCAACATAACCCTAACCCTAGGTCCAATCGTAACCCTCACCGGATCTCTAACCCTAGCCCTCAACATAACCCTAACCCTAGGTCCAATCGTAACCCTAACCGGATCTCTAACCCTAGCGCTCAACATAACCCTAACCCTAGGTCCAATCGTAACCCTAACCGGATCTCTAACCCTAGCCCTCAACATAACCCTAACCCTATGTCCCACCGTAACCCTATCCGGATCTCTAACCCTAGCCCTCAACATAACCCTAACCCTAGGTCCAATCGTAAGCATAACCGGATCTCTAACCCTAGCCCTCAACATAACCCTAACCCTATGTCCCACCGTAACCCTATCCGGATCTCTAACCCTAGCCCTCAACATAACCCTAACCCTAGGTCCAATCGTAACCCTAACCGGATCTCTAACCCTAGCCCTCAACATAACCCTAACCCTAGGTCCAATCGTAACCCTAACCGGATCTCTAACCCTAGCCCTCAACATAACCCTAACCATAGGTCCAATCGTAAGCCTAATCGGATCTCTAACCCTAGCCCTCAACATAACCCTAACCCTAGGTCCAATCGTAACCCTAACCGGATCTCTAACCCTAGCCCTCAACATAACCCTAACCCTAGGTCCAATCGTAACCCTAACCGGATCTCTAACCCTAGCCCTCAACATAACCCTAACCCTAGGTCCAATCGTAAGCATAACCAGATCTCTAACCCTAGCCCTCAACATAACCCTAACCCTAGGTCCAATCGTAACCCTAACCGGATCTCTAACCCTAACCCTCAACATAACCCTATCCCTAGGTCCAATCGTAACTCTAACCGGATCTCTAACCCTACCCCTCAACATAACCCTAACCCTAGGTCCAATCGTAAGCATAACCGGATCTCTAACCCTAGCCCTCAACATAACCCTAACCCTAGGTCCAATCGTAATCCTAACCGGATCTCTAACCCTAGCCCTCAACATAACCCTAACCCTAGGTCCAATCGTAAGCATAACCGGATCTCTAACCCTAGCCCTCAACATAACCCTAACCCTAGGTCCAATCGTAACCCTAACCGGATCTCTAACCCTAGCCCTCAACATAACCCTAACCCTAGGTCCAATCGTAACCCTAACCAGATCTCTAACGAGAGCCCTCAACATAACCCTAACCCTAGGTCCAATCGTAACCCTAACCAGATCTCTAACGAGAGCCCTCAACATAACCGTAACCCTAGGTCCAATCGTAACCCTAACCGGATCTCTAACCCTAGCCCTCAACATAACCCTAACCCTAGGTCCAATCGTAACCCTAACCGGATCGCTAACCCTAGTCCTCAACATAACCCTAACCCTAGGTCCAATCGTAACCCTAACCGGATCTCTAACCCTAGCCCTCAACATAACCCTAACCCTAGGTCCAATCGTAAGCATAACCGGATCTCTAATCCTAACCCTCAACATAACCCTAACCTTAGGTCCAATCGTAAACCTAACCGGATCGCTAAACCTAGCCCTCAACATAACCCTAACCCTAGGTCCAATCGTACCTCTAACCGGATCGCTAAACCCTATCCCTCAACATAACCCTAACCCTAGGTCCAATCGTAACCCTAACCGGATCTCTAACCCTAGCCCTCAACATAACCGTAACCCTAGGTCCAATCGTAACCCTAACCGGATCTCTAACCCCAGCCCTCAACATAACCCTAACCCTAGGTCCAATCGTAACCCTAACCGGATCGCTAACCCTAGCTCTCAACATAACCCTAACCCTAGGTCCAATCGTAACCCTAACCGGATCTCTAACCCTAGCCCTCAACATAACCCTAACCCTAGGTCCAATCGTAACCCTAAGCGGATCTCTAACCCTAGCGCCCAACATAACCCTAACCCTAGGTCCAATCGTAACCCTAACAGTCTCTCTAACCATAGCCCTCAACATAACCCTAACACTAGGTGCACTCATAACCCTAACCGGATCTCTAACCCTAGCCCTCAACATAACCCTAACCCTAGGTCCAATCTTAAGCATAACCGGATCTCTAACCCTAGCGCCCAACATAACCCTAACCCTAGGTCCAATCGTAAGCATAACCGGATCTCAAACCCTAGCCCACAACATAACCCTAACCCTAGGTCCAATCGTAAACCTAACCGGATCTCCAACCCGAGCCCTCAACATAACCCTAACCCTAGGTCCAATCGTAACCCTAACCGGATCTCTAACCCTAGCCCTCAACATAACCCTAACCCTAGGTCCAATCGTAACCCTAACCGGATCTCTAACCCTAGCCCTCAACATAACCCTAACCCTAGGTCCAATCGTAACCCTAACCGGATCTCTAACCCTAACCCTCAACATAACCCTAACCCTAGGTCCAATCGTAAGCATAACCGGATCTCTAACCCTAGCCCTCAACATAACCCTAACCCTAGGTCCAATCGTAACCCTAACCGGATCTCTAACCCTAGCCCTCAACATAACCCTAACCCTAGGTACAATCGTAACCCTAACCAGATCTCTAACAAGAGCCCTCCACATAACCCTAACCCTAGGTCCAATCGTAACCCTAACCGGATCTCTAACCCTAGCTCTCAACATAACCCTAACCCTAGGTCCAATCGTAACCCTAACCGGATCTCTAACCCTAGCCCTCAACATAACCCTAACCCTAGGTCCAATCGTAACCCTAACCGGTTCGCTAACCCTAGCCCTCAACATAACCCTAACCCTAGGTCCAATCGTAACCCTAACCGGATCTCTAACCCTAGCCCTCAACATAACCCTAACCCTAGGTCCAATCGTAAGCATAACCGGATCTCTAATCCTAACCCTCAACATAATCCTAACCTTAGGTCCAATCGTAACCCTAACCGGATCGCTAACCCTAGCCCTCAACATAACCCTAACCCTAGGTCCAATCGTACCCCTAACCGGATCGCTAACCCTATCCCTCAACATAACCCTAACCCTAGGTACAATCGTAACCCTAAGCGGATCTCTAACCGTAGCCCTCAACATAACCCTAACCCTAGGTCCAATCGTAACCCTAACCGGATCTCTAACCTTAGCCCTCAACATAACCGTAACCCTAGGTCCAATCGTAACCCTAACCGGATCTCTAACCCCAGCCCTCAACATAACCCTAACCCTAGGTCCAATCGTAACCCTAACCGGATCGCTAACCCTAGCCCTCAACATAACCCTAACCCTAGGTCCAATCGTAACCCTAACCGGATCTCTAACCCTAGCCCTCAACATAACCCTAACCCTAGGTCCAATCGTAACCCTAAGCGGATCTCTAACCCTAGCGCCCAACATAACCCTAACCCTAGGTCCAATCGTAACCCTAACAGTCTCTCTAACCATAGCCCTCAACATAACCCTAACACTAGGTGCACTCATAACCCTAACCGGATCTCTAACCCTAGCCCTCAACATAACCCTAACCCTAGGTCCAATCTTAAGCATAACCGGATCTCTAACCTTAGCGCCCAACATAACCCTAACCCTAGGTCCAATCGTAAGCATAACCCGATCTCAAACCCTAGCCCACAACATAACCATAACCCTAGGTCCAATCGTAACCCTAACCGGATCTCCAACCCTAGCCCTCAACATAACCCTAACCCTAGGTCCAATCGTAACCCTAACCGGATCTCTAACCCTAGCCCTCAACATAACCCTACCCTAGGTCCAATCGTAACCGTAACCGGATCTCTAACCCTAGCCCTCAACATAACCTTAACCCTAGGTCCAATCGTAAGCATAACCGCATCTCTAACCCTGGCCCTCAACATAACCCTAACCCTAGGTCCAATCGTAACCCTAACCAGATCTCTAACCCTAGCCCTCAACATAACCCTAACCCTAGGTCCAATCGTAACCCTAACCGGATATCTAACCCTAGCCCTCAACATAACTCTAACCCTAGGTCCAATCGTAAGCATAACCGGATCACTAACCCTAGCCATCAACATAACCCTAAACCTAGGTCCAATCGTAACACTAGCCGGATCGCTAACCCTAACCCTCAACATAACCCTAACCCTAGGTCCAATCGTAACCCTAACCGGATCTCTAACCCTAGCCCTCAACATAACCCTAACCCTAGGTCCAATCGTAACCCTAACGGGATCTCTAACCCTAGCGCTCAACATAACCCTAACCCTAGGTCCAATCGTAACCCTAACCGGATCTCAAACCCTAGCCCTCAACATAACCCTAACCCTAGGTCCAATCGTAAGCATAACCGGATCTCTAACCCTAGCCCTCAACATAACCCTACCCTAGGTCCAATCGTAACAGTAACCGGATCTCTAACTCTAGCCCTCAACATAACCTTAACCCTAGGTCCAATCGTAAGCATAACCGGATCTCTAACCCTGGCCCTCAACATAACCCTAACCCTAGGTCCAATCGTAACCCTAACCAGATCTCTAACCCTAGCCCAAACATAACCCTAACCCTAGGTCCAATCGTAACCCTAACCGGATCTCTAACCCTAGCCCTCAACATAACCCTAACCCTAGGTCCAATCGTAAGCATAACCGGATCTCTAACCCTAGCCCTCAACATAACCCTAACCCTAGGTCCAATCGTAACACTAGCCGGATCGCTAACCCTAACCCTCAACATAACCCTAACCCTAGGTCCAATCGTAACCCTAACCGGATCTCTAACCCTAGCCCTCAACATAACCCTAACCCTAGGTCCAATCGTAACCCTAACCGTTTCTCTAACCCTAGCCCTCAACATAACCCTCACTCTAGGTCCAATCGTAACCCTTACCGGATCTCTAACCCTAGCCCTCAACATAACCCTAACCCTAGGTCCAATCGTAACCCTTACCGGATCTCTAACCCTAGCCCTCAACATAACCCTAACCCTAGGTCCAATCGTAACCCTAAACGGATCTCTAACCCTAGCCCTCAACATAACCCTAACCCTAGGTCCAATCGTAACCCTAACCGGATCTCTAACCCTAGCCCTCAACATAACCCTAACCCTAGGCGAAATCGTAACCCTAACTGGATCTCTAACCCTAGCCCTCAACATAACCCTAACCCTAGGTCCAATCGTAACCCTAACCGGATCTCTAACCCTAGCCCTCAACATAACCCTAACCCTAGGTCCAATCGTAATCCTAACCGGATCGCTAACCCTAGCCCTCAACATAACCCTTACCCTAGGTCCAATCGTACCCCTAACCGGATCGCTAACCCTAGCCCTCAACATAACCCTAACCCTAGGTCCAATCGTAACCCTAACCGGATCTCTAACCCTAGCCCTCAACATAACCCTAACCCTAGGTCCAATCGTAACCCTAACCGGATCTCTAAACCTATCCCTCAACATAACCCTAACCCTAGGTCCAATCGTATCCCTAACAATCTCTCCTACCCTAGCCCTCAACATAACCCTAACCCTAGGTCCAATCATAACCCTAACCGGATCTCTAACCCTAGCCCTCAACATAACCCTAACCCTAGGTCCAATCGTAACCCTAACCGGATCTCTAAACCTATCCCTCAACATAACCCTAACCCTAGGTCCAATCGTAACCCTAACCGGATCTCTAACCCTAGCCCTCAACATAACCCTAACCCTAGGTCCAATCGTAACCCTAACCGGATCTCTAACCCTAGTCCTCAACATAACCCTAAACCTAGGTCCAATCGTAACCCTAACCGGATCTCTAACCCTAGCCCTCAACATAACCCTAACCCTAGGTCCAATCCTAACCCTAACAGTCTCTCTAACGCTAGCCCTCAACATAACTCTAACCCTAGGTCCAATCATAACCCTAACCGGATCTCTAACCCTAGCCCTCAACATAACCCTAACCCTAGGTCCAATCGTAACCCTAACCGGATCTCTAACCCTAGCCCTCAACATAACCCTAACCCTAGGTCCAATCGTAACCCTAATTAGATCTCTAACAAGAGCCCTCAACATAACCCTAACCCTAGGTCCAATCGTAACCCTAACCGGATCTCTAACCCTAGCTCTCAACATAACCCTAACCCTAGGTCCAATCGTAACCCTAACCGGATCTCTAACCCTAGCCCTCAACATAACCCTAACCCTAGGTCCAATCGTAACCCTAACCGGATCGCTAACCCTAGGCCTCAACATAACCCTAACCCTAGGTCCAATCGTAACCCTAACCGGATCTCTAACCCTAGCCCTCAACATAACCCTAACCCTAGGTCCAATCGTAAGCATAACCGGATCTCTAATCCTAACCCTCAACATAACCCTAACCTTAGGTCCAATCGTAACCCTAACCGGATCGCTAACCCTAGCCCTCAACATAACCCTAACCCTAGGTCCAATCGTACCCCTAACCGGATCGCTAACCCTATCCCTCAACATAACCCTAACCCTAGGTCCAATCGTAACCCTAACCGGATCTCTAACCGTAGCCCTCAACATAACCCTAACCCTAGGTCCAATCGTAACCCTAACCGGATCTCTAACCCTAGCCCTCAACATAACCGTAATCCTAGATCCAATCGTAACCCTAACCGGATCTCTAACCCCAGCCCTCAACATAACCCTAACCGTAGGTCCAATCGTAACCCTAACCGGATCGCTAACCCTAGCCCTCAACATAACCCTAACCCTAGGTCCAATCGTAACCCTAACCGGATCTCTAACCCTAGCCCTCAACATAACCCTAACCCTAGGTCCAATCGTAACCCTAAGTGGATCTCTAACCCTAGCGCCCAACATAACCCTAACCCTAGGTCCAATCGTAACCCTAACAGTCTCTCTAACCATAGCCCTCAACATAACCCTAACACTAGGTGCACTCATAACCCTAACCGGATCTCTAACCCTAGCCCTCAACATAACCCTAACCCTAGGTAAAATCGTAAGCATAACCGGATCTCTAACCCTAGCCCTCAACATAACCCTCACTCTAGGTCCAATCGTAACCCTTACCGGATCTCTAACCCTAGCCCTCAACATAACCCTAACCCTAGGTCCAATCGTAACCCTAACCGGATCTCTAACCCTAGCCCTCAACATAACCCTAACTCTAGGTCCAGTCGTAGCCCTAACCGGATCTCTAACCCTAGCCCTCAACATAACCCTAACCCTAGGTCCAATCGTAACCCTAACCGTTTCTCTAATCCTAGCCCTCAACATAACCCTCACTCTAGGTCCAATCGTAACCCTTACCGGATCTCTAACCCTAGCCCTCAACATAACCCTAACCCTAGGTCCAATCCTAACCCTTACCGGATCTGTAACCCTAGCCCTCAACATAACCCTAACCCTAGGTCCAATCGTAACCCTAAACGGATCTCTAACCCTAGCCCTCAACATAACCCTAACCCTAGGTCCAATCGTAACCCTAACTGGATCTCTAACCCTAGCCCTCAACATAACCCTAACCCTAGGTGAAATCGTAACCCTAACCGGATCTCTAACCCTAGCTCTCAACATAACCCTAACACTAGGTCCAATCGTAACCCTAACCGGATCTCTAACCCTAGCCCTCAACATAACCCTAACCCTAGGTCCAATCGTAACCCTAAACGGATCGCTAACCCTAGCCCTCAACATAACCCTACCCTAGGTCCAATCGTAACAGTAACCGGATCTCTAACTCTAGCCCTCAACATAACCTTAACCCTAGGTCCAATCGTAAGCATAACCGGATCTCTAACCCTGGCCCTCAACATAACCCTAACCCTAGGTCCAATCGTAACCCTAACCAGATCTCTAACCCTAGCCCAAACATAACCCTAACCCTAGGTCCAATCGTAACCCTAACCGGATCTCTAACCCTAGCCCTCAACATAACCCTAACCCTAGGTCCAATCGTAAGCATAACCGGATCTCTAACCCTAGCCCTCAACATAACCCTAACCCTAGGTCCAATCGTAACACTAGCCGGATCGCTAACCCTAACCCTCAACATAACCCTAACCCTAGGTCCAATCGTAACCCTCACCGGATCTCTAACCCTAGCCCTCAACATAACCCTAACCCTAGGTCCAATCGTAACCCTAACCGGATCTCTAAACCTAGCGCTCAACATAACCCTAACCCTAGGTCCAATCGTAACCCTAACCGGATCTCTAACCCTAGCCCTCAACATAACCCTAACCCTAGGTCCAATCGTAACCCTAACCGGATCTCTAACCCTAGCCCTCAACATAACCTTAACCCTAGGTCCAATCGTAACCCTAACCGTTTCTCTAACCCTAGCCCTCAACATAGCCCTCACTCTAGGTCCAATCGTAACCCTTACCGGATCTCTAACCCTAGCCCTCAATATAACCCGAACCCTAGGTCAAATCGTAACCCTAACCGGATCTCTAACCCTAGCCCTCAACATAACCCAAACCCTAGGTAAAATCGTAAGCATAACCGGATCTCTAACCCTAACCCTCAACATAACCCTAACCCTAGGTCCAATCGTAACCCTAACCGGATCTCTAACCCTAGCCCTCAACATAACCCTAACCCTAGGTAAAATGGTAAGCATAACCGGATCTCTAACCCTAGCCCTCAACATAACCCTAACTCTAGGTCCAGTCGTAGCCCTAACCGGATCTCTAACCCTAGCCCTCAACATAACCCTAACCCTAGGTCCAATCGTAACCCTAACCGTTTCTCTAACCCTAGCCCTCAACATAACCCTCACTCTAGGTCCAATCGTAACCCTTACCGGATCTCTAACCCTAGCCCTCAACATAACCCTAACCCTAGGTCCAATCGTAACCCTTACCGGATCTCTAACCCTAGCCCTCAACATAACCCTAACCCTAGGTCCAATCGTAACCCTAAACGGATCTCTAACCCTAGCCCTCAACATAACCCTAACCCTAGGTCCAATCGTAACCCTAACCGGATCTCTAACCCTAGCCCTCAACATAACCCTAACCCTAGGTGAAATCGTAACCCTAACTGGATCTCTAACCCTAGCCCTCAACATAACCCTAACCCTAGGTCCAATCGTAACCCTAACCGGATCTCTAACCCTAGCCCTCAACATAACCCTAACCCTAGGTCCAATCGTAATCCTAACCGGATCGCTAACCCTACCCCTCAACATAACCCTTACCCTAGGTCCAATCGTACCCCTAACCGGATCGCTAACCCTAGCCCTCAACATAACCCTAACCCTAGGTCCAATCGTAACCCTAACCGGATCTCTAACCCTAGCCCTCAACATAACCCTAACCCTAGGTCCAATCGTAACCCTAACCGGATCTCTAAACCTATCCCTCAACATAACCCTAACCCTAGGTCCAATTGTATCCCTAACAATCTCTCCTACCCTAGCCCTCAACATAACCCTAACCCTAGGTCCAATCATAACCCTAACCGGATCTCTAACCCTAGCCCTCAACATAACCCTAACCCTAGGTCCAATCGTAACCCTAACCGGATCTCTAAACCTATCCCTCAACATAACCCTAACCCTAGGTCCAATCGTAACCCTAACCGGATCTCTAACCCTAGCCCTCAACATAACCCTAACCCTAGGTCCAATCGTAACCCTAACCGGATCTCTAACCCTAGTCCTCAACATAACCCTAAACCTAGGTCCAATCGTAACCCTAACCGGATCTCTAACCCTAGCCCTCAACATAACCCTAACCCTAGGTCCAATCCTAACCCTAACAGTCTCTCTAACGCTAGCCCTCAACATAACTCTAACCCTAGGTCCAATCATAACCCTAACCGGATCTCTAACCCTAGCCCTCAACATAACCCTAACCCTAGGTCCAATCGTAACCCTAACCGGATCTCTAACCCTAGCCCTCAACATAACCCTAACCCTAGGTCCAATCGTAACCCTAATTAGATCTCTAACAAGAGCCCTCAACATAACCCTAACCCTAGGTCCAATCGTAACCCTAACCGGATCTCTAACCCTAGCTCTCAACATAACCCTAACCCTAGGTCCAATCGTAACCCTAACCGGATCTCTAACCCTAGCCCTCAACATAACCCTAACCCTAGGTCCAATCGTAACCCTAACCGGATCGCTAACCCTAGGCCTCAACATAACCCTAACCCTAGGTCCAATCGTAACCCTAACCGGATCTCTAACCCTAGCCCTCAACATAACCCTAACCCTAGGTCCAATCGTAAGCATAACCGGATCTCTAATCCTAACCCTCAACATAACCCTAACCTTAGGTCCAATCGTAACCCTAACCGGATCGCTAACCCTAGCCCTCAACATAACCCTAACCCTAGGTCCAATCGTACCCCTAACCGGATCGCTAACCCTATCCCTCAACATAACCCTAACCCTAGGTCCAATCGTAACCCTAACCGGATCTCTAACCGTAGCCCTCAACATAACCCTAACCCTAGGTCCAATCGTAACCCTAACCGGATCTCTAACCCTAGCCCTCAACATAACCGTAATCCTAGATCCAATCGTAACCCTAACCGGATCTCTAACCCCAGCCCTCAACATAACCCTAACCGTAGGTCCAATCGTAACCCTAACCGGATCGCTAACCCTAGCCCTCAACATAACCCTAACCCTAGGTCCAATCGTAACCCTAACCGGATCTCTAACCCTAGCCCTCAACATAACCCTAACCCTAGGTCCAATCGTAACCCTAAGTGGATCTCTAACCCTAGCGCCCAACATAACCCTAACCCTAGGTCCAATCGTAACCCTAACAGTCTCTCTAACCATAGCCCTCAACATAACCCTAACACTAGGTGCACTCATAACCCTAACCGGATCTCTAACCCTAGCCCTCAACATAACCCTAACCCTAGGTAAAATCGTAAGCATAACCGGATCTCTAACCCTAGCCCTCAACATAACCCTCACTCTAGGTCCAATCGTAACCCTTACCGGATCTCTAACCCTAGCCCTCAACATAACCCTAACCCTAGGTCCAATCGTAACCCTAACCGGATCTCTAACCCTAGCCCTCAACATAACCCTAACTCTAGGTCCAGTCGTAGCCCTAACCGGATCTCTAACCCTAGCCCTCAACATAACCCTAACCCTAGGTCCAATCGTAACCCTAACCGTTTCTCTAATCCTAGCCCTCAACATAACCCTCACTCTAGGTCCAATCGTAACCCTTACCGGATCTCTAACCCTAGCCCTCAACATAACCCTAACCCTAGGTCCAATCCTAACCCTTACCGGATCTCTAACCCTAGCCCTCAACATAACCCTAACCCTAGGTCCAATCGTAACCCTAAACGGATCTCTAACCCTAGCCCTCAACATAACCCTAACCCTAGGTCCAATCGTAACCCTAACTGGATCTCTAACCCTAGCCCTCAACATAACCCTAACCCTAGGTGAAATCGTAACCCTAACCGGATCTCTAACCCTAGCTCTCAACATAACCCTAACACTAGGTCCAATCGTAACCCTAACCGGATCTCTAACCCTAGCCCTCAACATAACCCTAACCCTAGGTCCAATCGTAACCCTAAACGGATCGCTAACCCTAGCCCTCAACATAACCCTACCCTAGGTCCAATCGTAACAGTAACCGGATCTCTAACTCTAGCCCTCAACATAACCTTAACCCTAGGTCCAATCGTAAGCATAACCGGATCTCTAACCCTGGCCCTCAACATAACCCTAACCCTAGGTCCAATCGTAACCCTAACCAGATCTCTAACCCTAGCCCAAACATAACCCTAACCCTAGGTCCAATCGTAACCCTAACCGGATCTCTAACCCTAGCCCTCAACATAACCCTAACCCTAGGTCCAATCGTAAGCATAACCGGATCTCTAACCCTAGCCCTCAACATAACCCTAACCCTAGGTCCAATCGTAACACTAGCCGGATCGCTAACCCTAACCCTCAACATAACCCTAACCCTAGGTCCAATCGTAACCCTCACCGGATCTCTAACCCTAGCCCTCAACATAACCCTAACCCTAGGTCCAATCGTAACCCTAACCGGATCTCTAAACCTAGCGCTCAACATAACCCTAACCCTAGGTCCAATCGTAACCCTAACCGGATCTCTAACCCTAGCCCTCAACATAACCCTAACCCTAGGTCCAATCGTAACCCTAACCGGATCTCTAACCCTAGCCCTCAACATAACCTTAACCCTAGGTCCAATCGTAACCCTAACCGTTTCTCTAACCCTAGCCCTCAACATAGCCCTCACTCTAGGTCCAATCGTAACCCTTACCGGATCTCTAACCCTAGCCCTCAATATAACCCGAACCCTAGGTCAAATCGTAACCCTAACCGGATCTCTAACCCTAGCCCTCAACATAACCCAAACCCTAGGTAAAATCGTAAGCATAACCGGATCTCTAACCCTAACCCTCAACATAACCCTAACCCTAGGTCCAATCGTAACCCTAACCGGATCTCTAACCCTAGCCCTCAACATAACCCTAACCCTAGGTAAAATGGTAAGCATAACCGGATCTCTAACCCTAGCCCTCAACATAACCCTAACTCTAGGTCCAGTCGTAGCCCTAACCGGATCTCTAACCCTAGCCCTCAACATAACCCTAACCCTAGGTCCAATCGTAACCCTAACCGTTTCTCTAACCCTAGCCCTCAACATAACCCTCACTCTAGGTCCAATCGTAACCCTTACCGGATCTCTAACCCTAGCCCTCAACATAACCCTAACCCTAGGTCCAATCGTAACCCTTACCGGATCTCTAACCCTAGCCCTCAACATAACCCTAACCCTAGGTCCAATCGTAACCCTAAACGGATCTCTAACCCTAGCCCTCAACATAACCCTAACCCTAGGTCCAATCGTAACCCTAACCGGATCTCTAACCCTAGCCCTCAACATAACCCTAACCCTAGGTGAAATCGTAACCCTAACCGGATCTCTAACCCTAGCCCTCAACATAACCCTAACCCTAGGTCCAATCGTAACCCTAACCGGATCTCTAACCCTAGCCCTCAACATAACCCTAACCCTAGGTCCAATCGTAATCCTAACCGGATCGCTAACCCTAGCCCTCAACATAACCCTTACCCTAGGTCCAATCGTACCCCTAACCGGATCGCTAACCCTAGCCCTCAACATAACCCTAACCCTAGGTCCAATCGTAACCCTAACCGGATCTCTAACCCTAGCCCTCAACATAACCCTAACCCTAGGTCCAATCGTAACCCTAACCGGATCTCTAAACCTATCCCTCAACATAACCCTAACCCTAGGTCCAATCGTATCCCTAACAGTCTCTCTAACCCTAGCCCTCAACATAACCCTAACCCTAGGTCCAATCATAACCCTAACCGGATCTCTAACCCTAGCCCTCAACATAACCCTAACCCTAGGTCCAATCGTAACCCTAACCGGATCTCTAAACCTATCCCTCAACATAACCCTAACCCTAGGTCCAATCGTAACCCTAACCGGATCTCTAACCCTAGCCCTCAACATAACCCTAACCCTAGGTCCAATCGTAACCCTAACCGGATCTCTAACCCTAGTCCTCAACATAACCCTAACCCTAGGTCCAATCGTAACCCTAACCGGATCTCTAACCCTAGCCCTCAACATAACCCTAACCCTAGGTCCAATCCTAACCCTAACAGTCTCTCTAACGCTAGCCCTCAACATAACTCTAACCCTAGGTCCAATCATAACCCTAACCGGATCTCTAACCCTAGCCCTCAACATAACCCTAACCCTAGGTCCAATCGTAACCCTAACCGGATCTCTAACCCTAGCCCTCAACATAACCCTAACCCTAGGTCCAATCGTAACCCTAATTAGATCTCTAACAAGAGCCCTCAACATAACCCTAACCCTAGGTCCAATCGTAACCCTAACCGGATCTCTAACCCTAGCTCTCAACATAACCCTAACCCTAGGTCCAATCGTAACCCTAACCGGATCTCTAACCCTAGCCCTCAACATAACCCTAACCCTAGGTCCAATCGTAACCCTAACCGGATCGCTAACCCTAGGCCTCAACATAACCCTAACCCTAGGTCCAATCGTAACCCTAACCGGATCTCTAACCCTAGCCCTCAACATAACCCTAACCCTAGGTCCAATCGTAAGCATAACCGGATCTCTAATCCTAACCCTCAACATAACCCTAACCTTAGGTCCAATCGTAACCCTAACCGGATCGCTAACCCTAGCCCTCAACATAACCCTAACCCTAGGTCCAATCGTACCCCTAACCGGATCGCTAACAGTATCCCTCAACATAACCCTAACCCTAGGTCCAATCGTAACCCTAACCGGATCTCTAACCGTAGCCCTCAACATAACCCTAACCCTAGGTCCAATCGTAACCCTAACCGGATCTCTAACCCTAGCCCTCAACATAACCGTAACCCTAGATCCAATCGTAACCCTAACCGGATCTCTAACCCCAGCCCTCAACATAACCCTAACCGTAGGTCCAATCGTAACCCTAACCGGATCGCTAACCCTAGCCCTCAACATAACCCTAACCCTAGGTCCAATCGTAACCCTAACCGGATCTCTAACCCTAGCCCTCAACATAACCCTAACCCTAGGTCCAATCGTAACCCTAAGTGGATCTCTAACCCTAGCGCCCAACATAACCCTAACCCTAGGTCCAATCGTAACCCTAACAGTCTCTCTAACCATAGCCCTCAACATAACCCTAACACTAGGTGCACTCATAACCCTAACCGGATCTCTAACCCTAGCCCTCAACATAACCCTAACCCTAGGTAAAATCGTAAGCATAACCGGATCTCTAACCCTAGCCCTCAACATAACCCTCACTCTAGGTCCAATCGTAACCCTTACCGGATCTCTAATCCTAGCCCTCAACATAACCCTAACCCTAGGTCCAATCGTAACCCTAACCGGATCTCTAACCCTAGCCCTCAACATAACCCTAACCCTAGGTCCAATCGTAACCCTAACCGTTTCTCTAATCCTAGCCCTCAACATAACCCTCACTCTAGGTCCAATCGTAACCCTTACCGGATCTCTAACCCTAGCCCTCAACATAACCCTAACCCTAGGTCCAATCCTAACCCTTACCGGATCTCTAACCCTAGCCCTCAACATAACCCTAACCCTAGGTCCAATCGTAACCCTAAACGGATCTCTAACCCTAGCCCTCAACATAACCCTAACCCTAGGTCCAATCGTAACCCTAACTGGATCTCTAACCCTAGCCCTCAACATAACCCTAACCCTAGGTGAAATCGTAACCCTAACCGGATCTCTAACCCTAGCTCTCAACATAACCCTAACACTAGGTCCAATCGTAACCCTAACCGGATCTCTAACCGTAGCCCTCAACATAACCCTAACCCTAGGTCCAATCGTAACCCTAACCGGATCGCTAACCCTAGCCCTCAACATAACCCTTACCCTAGGTCCAATCGTACCCCTAACCGGATCGCTAACCCTAGCCCTCAACATAACCCTAACCCTAGGTCCAATCGTAACCCTAACCGGATCTCTAAACCTAGCCCTCAACATAACCCTAACCCTAGGTCCAATCGTAACCCTAACCGGATCTCTAAACCTATCCCTCAACATAACCCTAACCCTAGGTCCAATCGTATCCCTAACAGTCTCTCTAACCCTAGCCCTCAACATAACCCTAACCCTAGGTCCAATCATAACCCTAAACGGATCTCTAACCCTAGCCCTCAACATAACCCTAACCCTAGGTCCAATCGTAACCCTAACCGGATCTCTAAACTTATCCCTCAACATAACCCTAACCCTAGGTCCAAACGTAACCCTAACCGGATCTCTAACCCTAGCCCTCAACATAACCCTAACCCTAGGTCCAATCGTAACCCTAACCGGATCTCTAACCCTAGCCCTCAACATAACCCTAACCCTAGGTCCAATCGTAACCCTAACCGGATCTCTAACCCTAGCCCTCAACATAACCCTAACCCTAGGTCCAATCGTAACCCTAACCGGATCTCTAACCCTAGCCCTCAACATAACCCTAACCCTAGGTCCAATCGTAACCCTAACCGGATCTCTAAACCTATCCCTCAACATAACCCTAACCCTAGGTCCAATCGTAACCCTAACCGGATCTCTAACCCTAGCCCTCAACATAACCCTAACCCAAGGTCCAGTCGTAGCCCTAACCGGATCTCTAACCCTAGCCCTCAACATAACCCTAACCCTAGGTCCAATCGTAACCCTAACCGTTTCTCTAACCCTAGCCCTCAACATAACCCTCACTCTAGGTCCAATCGTAACCCTAACCGGATCTCTAACCCTAGCCCTCAAGATAACAATAACCCTAGGTCCAATCGTAACCCTAACCGGATCTCTAACCCTAGCCCTCAATATAACCCTAACCCTAGGTCCAATCTTAAGCATAACCGGATCTCTAACCCTAGCGCCCAACATAACACTAACCCTGGGTCCAATCGTAAGCATAACCGGATCTCAAACCCTAGCCCACAACATAACCCTAACCCTAGGTCCAATCGTAACCCTAACCGGATTCTAACCCTAGCCCTCAACATAACCCTAACCCTAGGTCCAATCGTAACCCTAACCGGATCTCTAACCCTAGCCCTCAACATAACCCTACCCTAGGTCCAATCATAACCGTAACCGGATCTCTAACCCTAGACCTCAACATAACCTTAACCCTAGGTCCAATCGTAAGCATAACCGGATCTCTAACCCTGGCCCTCAACATAACCCTAACCCTAGGTCCAATCGTAACCCTAACCAGATCTCTAACCCTAGCCCTCAACATAACCCTAACCCTAGTTCCAATCGTAACCCTAACCAGATCTCTAACCCTAGCCCTCAACATAACTCTAACCCTAGGTCCAATCGTAAGCATAACCGGATCTCTAACCCTAGCCCTCAACATAACCCTAACCCAGGTCCAATCGTAACACTAGCCGGATCGCTAAACCTAACCCTCAACATAACCCTAACCCTAGGTCCAATCGTAACCCTAACCGGATCTCTAACCCTAGCCCTCAACATAACCCTAACCCTAGGTCCAATCGTAACCCTAACCGGATCTCTAACCCTAGCGCTCAACATAACCCTAACCCTAGGTCCAATCGTAACCCTAACCGGATCTCAAACCCTAGCCCTAAACATAACCCTAACCCTAGGTCCAATCGTAAGCATAACCGGATCTCTAACCCTAGCCCTCAACATAACCCTAGCCTAGGTCCAATCGTAACCGTAACCGGATCTCTAACCCTAGTCCTCAACATAACCTTAACCCTAGGTCCAATCGTAACCCTAACCGTTTCTCTAACCCTAGCCCTCAACATAACCCTCACTCTAGGTCCAATCGTAACCCTAACCGGATCTCTAACCCTAGCCCTCAAGATAACACTAACCCTAGGTCCAATCGTAACCCTAACCGGATCTCTAACCCTAGCCCTCAATATAACCCTAACCCTAGGTCCAATCTTAAGCATAACCGGATCTCCAACCCTAGCGCCCAACATAACACTAACCCTAGGTCCAATCGTAAGCATAACCGGATCTCAAACCCTAGCCCACAACATAACCCTAACCCTAGGTCCAATCGTAACCCTAACCGGATCTCTAACCCTAGCCCTCAACATAACCCTAACCCTAGGTCCAATCGTAACCCTAACCGGATCTCTAACCCTAGCCCTCAACATAACCCTACCCTAGGTCCAATCATAACCGTAACCGGATCTCTAACCCTAGACCTCAACATAACCTTAACCCTAGGTCCAATCGTAAGCATAACCGGATCTCTAACCCTGGCCCTCAACATAACCCTAACCCTAGGTCCAATCGTAACCCTAACCAGATCTCTAACCCTAGCCCTCAACATAACCCTAACCCTAGTTCCAATCGTAACCCTAACCAGATCTCTAACCCTAGCCCTCAACATAACCGTAACCCTAGATCCAATCGTAACCCTAACCGGATCTCTAACCCCAGCCCTCAACATAACCCTAACCGTAGGTCCAATCGTAACCCTAACCGGATCGCTAACCCTAGCCCTCAACATAACCCTAACCCTAGGTCCAATCGTAACCCTAACCGGATCTCTAACCCTAGCCCTCAACATAACCCTAACCCTAGGTCCAATCGTAACCCTAAGCGGATCTCTAACCCTAGCGCCCAACATAAGCCTAACCCTAGGTCCAATCGTAACCCTAACAGTCTCTCTAACCATAGCCCTCAACATAACCCTAACACTAGGTGCACTCATAACCCTAACCGGATCTCTAACCCTAGCCCTCAACATAACCCTAACCCTAGGTAAAATCGTAAGCATAACCGGATCTCTAACCCTAGCCCTCAACATAACCCTAACCCTAGGTAAAATCGTAAGCATAACCGTTTCTCTAACCCTAGCCCTCAACATAACCCTCACTCTAGGTCCAATCGTAACCCTTACCGGATCTCTAACCCTAGCCCTCAACATAACCCTAACCCTAGGTCCAATCGTAACCCTAACCGGATCTCTAACCCTAGCCCTCAACATAACCCTAACCCTAGGTAAAATCGTAAGCATAACCGGATCTCTAACCCTAGCCCTCAACATAACCCTAACTCTAGGTCCAGTCGTAGCCCTAACCGGATCTCTAACCCTAGCCCTCAACATAACCCTAACCCTAGGTCCAATCGTAACCCTAACCGTTTCTCAAATCCTAGCCCTCAACATAACCCTCACTCTAGGTCCAATCGTAACCCTTACCGGATCTCTAACCCTAGCCCTCAACATAACCCTAACCCTAGGTCCAATCCTAACCCTTACCGGATCTCTAACCCTAGCCCTCAACATAACCCTAACCCTAGGTCCAATCGTAACCCTAAACGGATCTCTAACCCTAGCCCTCAACATAACCCTAACCCTAGGTCCAATCGTAACCCTAACCGGATCTCTCACCCTAGCCCTCAACATAACCCTAACCCTAGGTGAAATCGTAACCCTAACCGGATCTCTAACCCTAGCTCTCAACATAACCCTAACACTAGGTCCAATCGTAACCCTAACCGGATCTCTAACCCTAGCCCTCAACATAACCCTAACCCTAGGTCCAATCGTAACCCTAACCGGATCGCTAACCCTAGCCCTCAACATAACCCTTACCCTAGGTCCAATCGTACCCCTAACCGGATCGCTAACCCTAGCCCTCAACATAACCCTAACCCTAGGTCCAATCGTAACCCTAACCGGATCTCTAAACCTAGCCCTCAACATAACCCTAACCCTAGGTCCAATCGTAACCCTACCGGATCTCTAAACCTATCCCTCAACATAACCCTAACCCTAGGTCCAATCGTAACCCTAACCGGATCTCTAACCCTAGCCCTCAACATAACCCTAACCCTAGGTCCAATCGTAACCCTAACCGGATCTCTAAACCTATCCCTCAACATAACCCTAACCCTAGGTCCAATCGTAACCCTAACCGGATCTCTAACCCTAGCCCTCAACATAACCCTAACCCAAGGTCCAGTCGTAGCCCTAACCGCATCTCTAACCCTAGCCCTCAACATAACCCTAACCCTAGGTCCAATCGTAACCCTAACCGTTTCTCTAACCCTAGCCCTCAACATAACCCTCACTCTAGGTCCAATCGTAACCCTAACCGGATCTCTAACCCTAGCCCTCAAGATAACACTAACCCTAGGTCCAATCGTAACCCTAACCGGATCTCTAACCCTATGCCTCAATATAACCCTAACCCTAGGTCCAATCTTAAGCATAACCGGATCTCTAACCCTAGCGCCCAACATAACACTAACCCTAGGTCCAATCGTAAGCATAACCGGATCTCAAACCCTAGCCCACAACATAACCCTAACCCTAGGTCCAATCGTAACCCTAACCGGATCTCTAACCCTAGCCCTCAACATAACCCTAACCCTAGGTCCAATCGTAACCCTAACCGGATCTCTAACCCTAGCCCTCAACATAACCCTACCCTAGGTCCAATAGTAACCGTAACCGGATCTCTAACCCTAGACCTCAACATAACCTTAACCCTAGGTCCAATCGTAAGCATAACCGGATCTCTAACCCTGGCCCTCAACATAACCCTAACCCTAGGTCCAATCGTAACCCTAACCAGATCTCTAACCCTAGCCCTCAACATAACCCTAACCCTAGTTCCAATCGTAACCCTAACGAGATCTCTAACCCTAGCCCTCAACATAACTCTAACCCTCGGTCCAATCGTAAGCATAACCGGATCTCTAACCCTAGCCCTCAACATAACCCTAACCCTAGGTCCAATCGTAACACTAGCCGGATCGCTAACCCTAACCCTCAACATAACCCTAACCCTAGGTCCAATCGTAACCCTAACCGGATCTCTAAACCTAGCCCTCAACATAACCCTAACCCTAGGTCCAATCGTAACCCTAACTGGATCTCTAACCCTAGCGCTCAACATAACCCTAACCCTAGGTCCAATCGTAACCCTAACCGGATCTCAAACCCTAGCCCTCAACATAACCCTAACCCTAGGTCCAATCGTAAGCATAACCGGATCTCTAACCCTAGCCCTCAACATAACCCTAGCCTAGGTCCAATCGTAACCGTAACCGGATCTCTAACCCTAGTCCTCAACATAACCTTAACCCTAGGTCCAATCGTAAACCTAACCGGATCTCTAACCCTAGCCCTCAACATAACCCTAACCCTAGGTCCAATCGTAACCCTAAACGGATCTCTAACCCTAGCCCTCAACATAACCCTAACCCTAGGTCCAATCGTAACCCTAACCGGATCTCTAACCCTAGCCCTCAACATAACCCTAACCCTAGGTGAAATCGTAACCCTAACCGGATCTCTAACCCTAGCTCTCAACATAACCCTAACACTAGGTCCAATCGTAACCCTAACCGGATCTCTAACCCTAGCCCTCAACATAACCCTAACCCTAGGTCCAATCGTAACCCTAACCGGATCGCTAACCCTAGCCCTCAACATAACCCTTACCCTAGGTCCAATCGTACCCCTAACCGGATCGCTAACCCTAGCCCTCAACATAACCCTAACCCTAGGTCCAATCGTAACCCTAACCGGATCTCTAAACCTAGCCCTCAACATAACCCTAACCCTAGGTCCAATCGTAACCCTAACCGGATCTCTAAACCTATCCCTCAACATAACCCTAACCCTAGGTCCAATCGTATCCCTAACAGTCTCTCTAACCCTAGCCCTCAACATAACCCTAACCCTAGGTCCAATCATAACCCTAAACGGATCTCTAACCCTAGCCCTCAACATAACCCTAACCCTAGGTCCAATCGTAACCCTAACCGGATCTCTAAACTTATCCCTCAACATAACCCTAACCCTAGGTCCAAACGTAACCCTAACCGGATCTCTAACCCTAGCCCTCAACATAACCCTAACCCTAGGTCCAATCGTAAACCTAACCGGATCTCTAACCCTAGCCCTCAACATAACCCTAACCCTAGGTCCAATCGTAACCCTAACCGGATCTCTAACCCTAGCCCTCAACATAACCCTAACCCTAGGTCCAATCGTAACCCTAACAGTCTCTCTAACGCTAGCCCTCAACATAACTCTAACCCTAGGTCCAATCATAACCCTAACCGGATCTCTAAACCTATCCGTCAACATAACCCTAACCCTAGGTCCAATCGTAACCCTACCGGATCTCTAACCCTATCCCTCAACATAACCCTAACCCTAGGTCCAATCGTAACCCTAACCGGATCTCTAACCCTAACCCTCAACATAACCCTAACCCTAGGTCCAATCGTAACCCTAACCCGATCTCTAAACCTATCCCTCAACATAACCCTAACCCTAGGTCCAATCGTAACCCTAACCGGATCTCTAACCCTAGCCCTCAACATAACCCTAACCCAAGGTCCAGTCGTAGCCCTAACCGGATCTCTAACCCTAGCCCTCAACATAACCCTAACCCTAGGTCCATTCGTAACCCTAACCGTTTCTCTAACCCTAGCCCTCAACATAACCCTCACTCTAGGTCCAATCGTAACCCTAACCGGATCTCTAACCCTAGCCCTCAAGATAACACTAACCCTAGGTCCAATCGTAACCCTAACCGGATCTCTAACCCTAGCCCTCAATATAACCCTAACCCTAGGTCCAATCTTAAGCATAACCGGATCTCTAACCCTAGCGCCCAACATAACACTAACCCTAGGTCCAATCGTAAGCATAACCGGATCTCAAACCCTAGCCCACAACATAACCCTAACCCTAGGTCCAATCGTAACCCTAACCGGATCTCTAACCCTAGCCCTCAACATAACCCTAACCCTAGGTCCAATCGTAACCCTAACCGGATCTCTAACCCTAGCCCTCAACATAACCCTAACCCTAGGTCCAATCGTAACCCTAACCGGATCTCTAACCCTAGCCCTCAACATAACCCTACCCTAGGTCCAATCATAACCGTAACCGGATCTCTAACCCTAGACCTCAACATAACTCTAACCCTAGGTCCAATCGTAAGCATAACCGGATCTCTAACCCTAGCCCTCAACATATCCCTAACCCTAGGTCCAATCGTAACACTAGCCGGATCGCTAACCCTAACCCTCAACATAACCCTAACCCTAGGTCCAATCGTAACCCTAACCGGATCTCTAACCCTAGCCCTCAACATAACCCTAACCCTAGGTCCAATCGTAACCCTAACCGGATCTCTAACCCTAGCGCTCAACATAACCCTAACCCTAGGTCCAATCGTAACCCTAACCGGATCTCAAACCCTAGCCCTCAACATAACCCTAACCCTAGGTCCAATCGTAAGCATAACCGGATCTCTAACCCTAGCCCTCAACATAACCCTAGCCTAGGTCCAATCGTAACCGTAACCGGATCTCTAACCCTAGTCCTCAACATAACCTTAACCCTAGGTCCAATCGTAAACCTAACCGTTTCTCTAACCCTAGCCCTCAACATAACCCTCACTCTAGGTCCAATCGTAACCCTTACCGGATCTATAACCCTAGCCCTCAATATAACCCGAACCCTAGGTCAAATCGTAACCCTAACCGGATCTCTAACCCTAGCCCTCAACATAACCCAAACCCTAGGTAAAATCGTAAGCATAACCGGATCTCTAACCCTAGCCCTCAACATAACCCTAACCCTAGGTCCAATCGTAACCCTAACCGGATCTCTAACACTAGCCCTCAACATAACCCTAACCCTAGGTAAAATGGTAAGCATAACCGGATCTCTAACCCTAGCCCTCAACATAACCCTAACTCTAGGTCCAGTCGTAGCCCTAACCGGATCTCTAACCCTAGCCCTCAACATAACCCTAACCCTAGGTCCAATCGTAACCCTAACCGTTTCTCTAACCCTAGCCCTCAACATAACCCTCACTCTAGGTCCAATCGTAACCCTTACCGGATCTCTAACCCTAGCCCTCAACATAACCCTAACCCTAGGTCCAATCGTAACCCTTACCGGATCTCTAACCCTAGCCCTCAACATAACCCTAACCCTAGGTCCAATCGTAACCCTAAACGGATCTCTAACCCTAGCCCTCAACATAACCCTAACCCTAGGTCCAATCGTAACCCTAACCGGATTTCTAACCCTAGCCCTCAACATAACCCTAACCCTAGGTGAAATCGTAACCCTAACCGGATCTCTAACCCTAGCCCTCAACATAACCCTAACCCTAGGTCCAATCGTAACCCTAACCGGATCTCTAACCGTAGCTCTCAACATAACCCTAACCCTAGGTCCAATCGTAATCCTAACCGGATCGCTAACCCTAGCCCTCAACATAACCCTTACCCTAGGTCCAATCGTACCCCTAACCGGATCGCTAACCCTAGCCCTCAACATAACCCTAACCCTAGGTCCAATCGTAACCCTAACCGGATCTCTAACCCTAGCCCTCAACATAACCCTAACCCTAGGTCCAATCGTAACCCTAACCGGATCTCTAAACCTATCCCTCAACATAACCCTAACCCTAGGTCCAATCGTATCCCTAACAGTCTCTCTAACCCTAGCCCTCAACATAACCCTAACCCTAGGTCCAATCATAACCCTAACCGGATCTCTAACCCTAGCCCTCAACATAACCCTAACCCTAGGTCCAATCGTAACCCTAACCGGATCTCTAAACCTATCCCTCAACATAACCCTAACCCTAGGTCCAATCGTAACCCTAACCGGATCTCTAACACTAGCCCTCAACATAACCCTAACCCTAGGTCCAATCGTAACCCTAACCGGATCTCTAACCCTAGTCCTCAACATAACCCTAACCCTAGGTCCAATCGTAACCCTAACCGGATCTCTAACCCTAGCCCTCAACATAACCCTAACCCTAGGTCCAATCCTAACCCTAACAGTCTCTCTAACGCTAGCCCTCAACATAACTCTAACCCTAGGTCCAATCATAACCCTAACCGGATCTCTAACCCTAGCCCTCAACATAACCCTAACCCTAGGTCCAATCGTAACCCTAACCGGATCTCTAACCCTAGCCCTCAACATAACCCTAACCCTAGGTCCAATCGTAACCCTAACCAGATCTCTAACAAGAGCCCTCAACATAACCCTAACCCTAGGTCCAATCGTAACCCTAACCGGATCTCTAACCCTAGCTCTCAACATAACCCTAACCCTAGGTCCAATCGTAACCCTAACCGGATCTCTAACCCTAGCCCTCAACATAACCCTAACCCTAGGTCCAATCGTAACCCTAACCGGATCGCTAACCCTAGGCCTCAACATAACCCTAACCCTAGGTCCAATCGTAACCCTAACCGGATCTCTAACCCTAGCCCTCAACATAACCCTAACCCTAGGTCCAATCGTAAGCATAACCGGATCTCTAATCCTAACCCTCAACATAACCCTAACCTTAGGTCCAATCGTAACCCTAACCGGATCGCTAACCCTAGCCCTCAACATAACCCTAACCCTAGGTCCAATCGTACCCCTAACCGGATCGCTAACCCTATCCCTCAACATAACCCTAACCCTAGGTCCAATCGTAACCCTAACCGGATCTCTAACCGTAGCCCTCAACATAACCCTAACCCTAGGTCCAATCGTAACCCTAACCGGATCTCTAACCCTAGCCCTCAACATAACCGTAACCCTAGATCCAATCGTAACCCTAACCGGATCTCTAACCCCAGCCCTCAACATAACCCTAACCGTAGGTCCAATCGTAACCCTAACCGGATCGCTAACCCTAGCCCTCAACATAACCCTAACCCTAGGTCCAATCGTAACCCTAACCGGATCTCTAACCCTAGCCCTCAACATAACCCTAACCCTAGGTCCAATCGTAACCCTAAGCGGATCTCTAACCCTAGCGCCCAACATAACCCTAACCCTAGGTCCAATCGTAACCCTAACAGTCTCTCTAACCATAGCCCTCAACATAACCCTAACACTAGGTGCACTCATAACCCTAACCGGATCTCTAACCCTAGCCCTCAACATAACCCTAACCCTAGGTAAAATCGTAAGCATAACCGGATCTCTAACCCTAGCCCTCAACATAACCCTAACCCTAAGTAAAATCGTAAGCATAACCGTTTCTCTAACCCTAGCCCTCAACATAACCCTCACTCTAGGTCCAATCGTAACCCTTACCGGATCTCTAACCCTAGCCCTCAACATAACCCTAACCCTAGGTCCAATCGTAACCCTTACCGGATCTCTAACCCTAGCCCTCAACATAACCCTAACTCTAGGTCCAGTCGTAGCCCTAACCGGATCTCTAACCCTAGCCCTCAACATAACCCTAACCCTAGGTCCAATCGTAACCCTAACCGTTTCTCTAATCCTAGCCCTCAACATAACCCTCACTCTAGGTCCAATCGTAACCCTTACCGGATCTCTAACCCTAGCCCTCAACATAACCCTAACCCTAGGTCCAATCCTAACCCTTACCGGATCTCTAACCCTAGCCCTCAACATAACCCTAACCCTAGGTCCAATCGTAACCCTAAACGGATCTCTAACCCTAGCCCTCAACATAACCCTAACCCTAGGTCCAATCGTAACCCTAACCGGATCTCTAACCCTAGCCCTCAACATAACCCTAACCCTAGGTGAAATCGTAACCCTAACCGGATCTCTAACCCTAGCTCTCAACATAACCCTAACACTAGGTCCAATCGTAACCCTAACCGGATCTCTAACCCTAGCCCTCAACATAACCCTAACCCTAGGTCCAATCGTAACCCTAACCGGATCGCTAACCCTAGCCCTCAACATAACCCTTACCCTAGGTCCAATCGTACCCCTAACCGGCTCGCTAACCCTAGCCCTCAACATAACCCTAACCCTAGGTCCAATCGTAACCCTAACCGGATCTCTAAACCTAGCCCTCAACATAACCCTAACCCTAGGTCCAATCGTAACCCTAACCGGATCTCTAAACCTATCCCTCAACATAACCCTAACCCTAGGTCCAATCGTATCCCTAACAGTCTCTCTAACCCTAGCCCTCAACATAACCCTAACCCTAGGTCCAATCATAACCCTAAACGGATCTCTAACCCTAGCCCTCAACATAACCCTAACCCTAGGTCCAATCGTAACCCTAACCGGATCTCTAAACTTATCCCTCAACATAACCCTAACCCTAGGTCCAAACGTAACCCTAACCGGATCTCTAACCCTAGCCCTCAACATAACCCTAACCCTAGGTCCAATCGTAACCCTAACCGGATCTCTAACCCTAGCCCTCAACATAACCCTAACCCTAGGTCCAATCGTAACCCTAACCGGATCTCTAACCCTAGCCCTCAACATAACCCTAACCCTAGGTCCAATCGTAACCCTAACAGTCTCTCTAACGCTAGCCCTCAACATAACTCTAACCCTAGGTCCAATCATAACCCTAACCGGATCTCTAAACCTATCCGTCAACATAACCCTAACCCTAGGTCCAATCGTAACCCTACCGGATCTCTAAACCTATCCCTCAACATAACCCTAACCCTAGGTCCAATCGTAACCCTAACCGGATCTCTAACCCTAGCCCTCAACATAACCCTAACCTTAGGTCCAATCGTAACCCTAACCGGATCTCTAAACCTATCCCTCAACATAACCCTAACCCTAGGTCCAATCGTAACCCTAACCGGATCTCTAACCCTAGCCCTCAACATAACCCTAACCCAAGGTCCAGTCGTAGCCCTAACCGGATCTCTAACCCTAGCCCTCAACATAACCCTAACCCTAGGTCCAATCGTAACCCTAACCGTTTCTCTAACCCTAGCCCTCAAGATAACCCTCACTCTAGGTCCAATCGTAACCCTAACCGGATCTCTAACCCTAGCCCTCAAGATAACACTAACCCTAGGTCCAATCGTAACCCTAACCGGATCGCTAACCCTAGCCCTCAATATAACCCTAACCCTAGGTCCAATCTTAAGCATAACCGGATCTCTAACCCTAGCGCCCAACATAACACTAACCCTAGGTCCAATCGTAAGCATAACCGGATCTCAAACCCTAGCCCACAACATAACCCTAACCCTAGGTCCAATCGTAACCCTAACCGGATCTCTAACCCTAGCCCTCAACATAACCCTAACCCTAGGTCCAATCGTAACCCTAACCGGATCTCTAACCCTAGCCCTCAACATAACCCTACCCTAGGTCCAATAGTAACCGTAACCGGATCTCTAACCCTAGACCTCAACATAACCTTAACCCTAGGTCCAATCGTAAGCATAACCGGATCTCTAACCCTGGCCCTCAACATAACCCTAACCCTAGGTCCAATCGTAACCCTAACCAGATCTCTAACCCTAGCCCTCAACATAACCCTAACCCTAGTTCCAATCGTAACCCTAACGAGATCTCTAACCCTAGCCCTCAACATAACTCTAACCCTAGGTCCAATCGTAAGCATAACCGGATCTCTAACCCTAGCCCTCAACATAACCCTAACCCTAGGTCCAATCGTAAACCTAACCGGATCTCTAACCCTAGCCCTCAACATAACCCTAACCCTAGGTCCAATCGTAACCCTAACCGGATCTCTAACCCTAGCCCTCAACATAACCCTAACCCTAGGTCCAATCGTAACCCTAACAGTCTCTCTAACGCTAGCCCTCAACATAACTCTAACCCTAGGTCCAATCATAACCCTAACCGGATCTCTAAACCTATCCGTCAACATAACCCTAACCCTAGGTCCAATCGTAACCCTACCGGATCTCTAACCCTATCCCTCAACATAACCCTAACCCTAGGTCCAATCGTAACCCTAACCGGATCTCTAACCCTAACCCTCAACATAACCCTAACCCTAGGTCCAATCGTAACCCTAACCGGATCTCTAAACCTATCCCTCAACATAACCCTAACCCTAGGTCCAATCGTAACCCTAACCGGATCTCTAACCCTAGCCCTCAACATAACCCTAACCCAAGGTCCAGTCGTAGCCCTAACCGGATCTCTAACCCTAGCCCTCAACATAACCCTAACCCTAGGTCCATTCGTAACCCTAACCGTTTCTCTAACCCTAGCCCTCAACATAACCCTCACTCTAGGTCCAATCGTAACCCTAACCGGATCTCTAACCCTAGCCCTCAAGATAACACTAACCCTAGGTCCAATCGTAACCCTAACCGGATCTCTAACCCTAGCCCTCAATATAACCCTAACCCTAGGTCCAATCTTAAGCATAACCGGATCTCTAACCCTAGCGCCCAACATAACACTAACCCTAGGTCCAATCGTAAGCATAACCGGATCTCAAACCCTAGCCCACAACATAACCCTAACCCTAGGTCCAATCGTAACCCTAACCGGATCTCTAACCCTAGCCCTCAACATAACCCTAACCCTAGGTCCAATCGTAACCCTAACCGGATCTCTAACCCTAGCCCTCAACATAACCCTACCCTAGGTCCAATCATAACCGTAACCGGATCTCTAACCCTAGACCTCAACATAACCTTAACCCTAGGTCCAATCGTAAGCATAACCGGATCTCTAACCCTGGCCCTCAACATAACCCTAACCCTAGGTCCAATCGTAACCCTAACCAGATCTCTAACCCTAGCCCTCAACATAACCCTAACCCTAGTTCCAATCGTAACCCTAACCAGATCTCTAACCCTAGCCCTCAACATAACTCTAACCCTAGGTCCAATCGTAAGCATAACCGGATCTCTAACCCTAGCCCTCAACATAACCCTAACCCTAGGTCCAATCGTAACACTAGCCGGATCGCTAACCCTAACCCTCAACATAACCCTAACCCTAGGTCCAATCGTAACCCTAACCGGATCTCTAACCCTAGCCCTCAACATAACCCTAACCCTAGGTCCAATCGTAACCCTAACCGGATCTCTAACCCTAGCGCTCAACATAACCCTAACCCTAGGTCCAATCGTAACCCTAACCGGATCTCAAACCCTAGCCCTCAACATAACCCTAACCCTAGGTCCAATCGTAAGCATAACCGGATCTCTAACCCTAGCCCTCAACATAACCCTAGCCTAGGTCCAATCGTAACCGTAACCGGATCTCTAACCCTAGTCCTCAACATAACCTTAACCCTAGGTCCAATCGTAAACCTAACCGTTTCTCTAACCCTAGCCCTCAACATAACCCTCACTCTAGGTCCAATCGTAACCCTTACCGGATCTATAACCCTAGCCCTCAATATAACCCGAACCCTAGGTCAAATCGTAACCCTAACCGGATCTCTAACCCTAGCCCTCAACATAACCCAAACCCTAGGTAAAATCGTAAGCATAACCGGATCTCTAACCCTAGCCCTCAACATAACCCTAACCCTAGGTCCAATCGTAACCCTAACCGGATCTCTAACCCTAGCCCTCAACATAACCCTAACCCTAGGTAAAATGGTAAGCATAACCGGATCTCTAACCCTAGCCCTCAACATAACCCTAACTCTAGGTCCAGTCGTAGCCCTAACCGGATCTCTAACCCTAGCCCTCAACATAACCCTAACCCTAGGTCCAATCGTAACCCTAACCGTTTCTCTAACCCTAGCCCTCAACATAACCCTCACTCTAGGTCCAATCGTAACCCTTACCGGATCTCTAACCCTAGCCCTCAACATAACCCTAACCCTAGGTCCAATCGTAATCCTAACCGGATCGCTAACCCTAGCCCTCAACATAACCCTTACCCTAGGTCCAATCGTACCCCTAACCGGATCGCTAACCCTAGCCCTCAACATAACCCTAACCCTAGGTCCAATCGTAACCCTAACCGGATCTCTAACCCTAGCCCTCAACATAACCCTAACCCTAGGTCCAATCGTAACCCTAACCGGATCTCTAAACCTATCCCTCAACATAACCCTAACCCTAGGTCCAATCGTATCCCTAACAGTCTCTCTAACCCTAGCCCTCAACATAACCCTAACCCTAGGTCCAATCATAACCCTAACCGGATCTCTAACCCTAGCCCTCAACATAACCCTAACCCTAGGTCCAATCGTAACCCTAACCGGATCTCTAAACCTATCCCTCAACATAACCCTAACCCTAGGTCCAATCGTAACCCTAACCGGATCTCTAACCCTAGCCCTCAACATAACCCTAACCCTAGGTCCAATCGTAACCCTAACCGGATCTCTAACCCTAGTCCTCAACATAACCCTAACCCTAGGTCCAATCGTAACCCTAACCGGATCTCTAACCCTAGCCCTCAACATAACCCTAACCCTAGGTCCAATCCTAACCCTAACAGTCTCTCTAACGCTAGCCCTCAACATAACTCTAACCCTAGGTCCAATCATAACCCTAACCGGATCTCTAACCCTAGCCCTCAACATAACCCTAACCCTAGGTCCAATCGTAACCCTAACCGGATCTCTAACCCTAGCCCTCAACATAACCCTAACCCTAGGTCCAATCGTAACCCTAACCAGATCTCTAACAAGAGCCCTCAACATAACCCTAACCCTAGGTCCAATCGTAACCCTAACCGGATCTCTAACCCTAGCTCTCAACATAACCCTAACCCTAGGTCCAATCGTAACCCTAACCGGATCTCTAACCCTAGCCCTCAACATAACCCTAACCCTAGGTCCAATCGTAACCCTAACCGGATCGCTAACCCTAGGCCTCAACATAACCCTAAACCTAGGTCCAATCGTAACCCTAACCGGATCTCTAACCCTAGCCCTCAACATAACCCTAACCCTAGGTCCAATCGTAAGCATAACCGGATCTCTAATCCTAACCCTCAACATAACCCTAACCTTAGGTCCAATCGTAACCCTAACCGGATCGCTAACCCTAGCCCTCAACATAACCCTAACCCTAGGTCCAATCGTACCCCTAACCGGATCGCTAACCCTATCCCTCAACATAACCCTAACCCTAGGTCCAATCGTAACCCTAACCGGATCTCTAACCGTAGCCCTCAACATAACCCTAACCCTAGGTCCAATCGTAACCCTAACCGGATCTCTAACCCTAGCCCTCAACATAACCGTAACCCTAGATCCAATCGTAACCCTAACCGGATCTCTAACCCCAGCCCTCAACATAACCCTAACCGTAGGTCCAATCGTAACCCTAACCGGATCGCTAACCCTAGCCCTCAACATAACCCTAACCCTAGGTCCAATCGTAACCCTAACCGGATCTCTAACCCTAGCCCTCAACATAACCCTAACCCTAGGTCCAATCGTAACCCTAAGCGGATCTCTAACCCTAGCGCCCAACATAACCCTAACCCTAGGTCCAATCGTAACCCTAACAGTCTCTCTAACCATAGCCCTCAACATAACCCTAACACTAGGTGCACTCATAACCCTAACCAGATCTCTAACCCTAGCCCTCAACATAACCCTAACCCTAGGTAAAATCGTAAGCATAACCGGATCTCTAACCCTAGCCCTCAACATAACCCTAACCCTAAGTAAAATCGTAAGCATAACCGTTTCTCTAACCCTAGCCCTCAACATAACCCTCACTCTAGGTCCAATCGTAACCCTTACCGGATCTCTAACCCTAGCCCTCAACATAACCCTAACCCTAGGTCCAATCGTAACCCTAACCGGATCTCTAACCCTAGCCCTCAACATAACCCTAACCCTAGGTAAAATCGTAAGCATAACCGGATCTCTAACCCTAGCCCTCAACATAACCCTAACTCTAGGTCCAGTCGTAGCCCTAACCGGATCTCTAACCCTAGCCGTCAACATAACCCTAACCCTAGGTCCAATCGTAACCCTAACCGTTTCTCTAATCCTAGCCCTCAACATAACCCTCACTCTAGGTACAATCGTAACCCTTACCGGATCTCTAACCCTAGCCCTCAACATAACCCTAACCCTAGGTCCAATCCTAACCCTTACCGGATCTCTAACCCTAGCCCTCAACATAACCCTAACCCTAGGTCCAATCGTAACCCTAAACGGATCTCTAACCCTAGCCCTCAACATAACCCTAACCCTAGGTCCAATCGTAACCCTAACCGGATCTCTAACCCTAGCCCTCAACATAACCCTAACCCTAGGTGAAATCGTAACCCTAACCGGATCTCTAACCCTAGCTCTCAACATAACCCTAACACTAGGTCCAATCGTAACCCTAACCGGATCTCTAACCCTAGCCCTCAACATAACCCTAACCCTAGGTCCAATCGTAACCCTAACCGGATCGCTAACCCTAGCCCTCAACATAACCCTTACCCTAGGTCCAATCGTACCCCTAACCGGATCGCTAACCCTAGCCCTCAACATAACCCTAACCCTAGGTCCAATCGTAACCCTAACCGGATCTCTAAACCTAGCCCTCAACATAACCCTAACCCTAGGTCCAATCGTAACCCTAACCGGATCTCTAAACCTATCCCTCAACATAACCCTAACCCTAGGTCCAATCGTATCCCTAACAGTCTCTCTAACCCTAGCCCTCAACATAACCCTAACCCTAGGTCCAATCATAACCCTAAACGGATCTCTAACCCTAGCCCTCAACATAACCCTAACCCTAGGTCCAATCGTAACCCTAACCGGATCTCTAAACTTATCCCTCAACATAACCCTAACCCTAGGTCCAAACGTAACCCTAACCGGATCTCTAACCCTAGCCCTCAACATAACCCTAACCCTAGGTCCAATCGTAACCCTAACCGGATCTCTAACCCTAGCCCTCAACATAACCCTAACCCTAGGTCCAATCGTAACCCTAACCGGATCTCTAACCCTAGCCCTCAACATAACCCTAACCCTAGGTCCAATCGTAACCCTAACAGTCTCTCTAACGCTAGCCCTCAACATAACTCTAACCCTAGGTCCAATCATAACCCTAACCGGATCTCTAAACCTATCCGTCAACATAACCCTAACCCTAGGTCCAATCGTAACCCTACCGGATCTCTAAACCTATCCCTCAACATAACCCTAACCCTAGGTCCAATCGTAACCCTAACCGGATCTCTAACCCTAGCCCTCAACATAACCCTAACCCTAGGTCCAATCGTAACCCTAACCGGATCTCTAAACCTATCCCTCAACATAACCCTAACCCTAGGTCCAATCGTAACCCTAACCGGATCTCTAACCCTAGCCCTCAACATAACCCTAACCCAAGGTCCAGTCGTAGCCCTAACCGGATCTCTAACCCTAGCCCTCAACATAACCCTAACCCTAGGTCCAATCGTAACCCTAACCGTTTCTCTAACCCTAGCCCTCAACATAACCCTCACTCTAGGTCCAATCGTAACCCTAACCGGATCTCTAACCCTAGCCCTCAAGATAACACTAACCCTAGGTCCAATCGTAACCCTAACCGGATCTCTAACCCTAGCCCTCAATATAACCCTAACCCTAGGTCCAATCTTAAGCATAACCGGATCTCTAACCCTAGCGCCCAACATAACACTAACCCTAGGTCCAATCGTAAGCATAACCGGATCTCAAACCCTAGCCCACAACATAACCCTAACCCTAGGTCCAATCGTAACCCTAACCGGATCTCTAACCCTAGCCCTCAACATAACCCTAACCCTAGGTCCAATCGTAACCCTAACCGGATCTCTAACCCTAGCCCTCAACATAACCCTACCCTAGGTCCAATAGTAACCGTAACCGGATCTCTAACCCTAGACCTCAACATAACCTTAACCCTAGGTCCAATCGTAAGCATAACCGGATCTCTAACCCTGGCCCTCAACATAACCCTAACCCTAGGTCCAATCGTAACCCTAACCAGATCTCTAACCCTAGCCCTCAACATAACCCTAACCCTAGTTCCAATCGTAACCCTAACGAGATCTCTAACCCTAGCCCTCAACATAACTCTAACCCTAGGTCCAATCGTAAGCATAACCGGATCTCTAACCCTAGCCCTCAACATAACCCTAACCCTAGGTCCAATCGTAACACTAGCCGGATCGCTAACCCTAACCCTCAACATAACCCTAACCCTAGGTCCAATCGTAACCCTAACCGGATCTCTAACCCTAGCCCTCAACATAACCCTAACCCTAGGTCCAATCGTAACCCTAACTGGATCTCTAACCCTAGCGCTCAACATAACCCTAACCCTAGGTCCAATCGTAACCGTAACCGGATCTCAAACCCTAGCCCTCAACATAACCCTAACCCTAGGTCCAATCGTAAGCATAACCGGATCTCTAACCCTAGCCCTCAACATAACCCTAGCCTAGGTCCAATCGTAACCGTAACCGGATCTCTAACCCTAGTCCTCAACATAACCTTAACCCTAGGTCCAATCGTAAACCTAACCGGATCTCTAACCATAGCCCTCAACATAACCCTAACCCTAGGTCCAATCGTAAACCTAACCGGATCTCTAACCCTAGCCCTCAACATAACCCTAACCCTAGGTCCAATCGTAAGCATAACCGGATCTCTAACCCTAGCCCTCAACATAACCCTAACCCTAGGTCCAATCGTAACACTAGCCGGATCGCTAACCCTAACCCTCAACATAACCCTAACCCTAGGTCCAATCGTAACCCTCACCGGATCTCTAACCCTAGCCCTCAACATAACCCTAACCCTAGGTCCAATCGTAACCCTAACCGGATCTCTACCCTAGCGCTCAACATAACCCTAACCCTAGGTCCAATTGTAACCCTAACCGGATCTCTAACCCTAGCCCTCAACATAACCCTAACCCTAGGTCCAATCGTAACCCTAACCGGATCTCAAACCCTAGCCCTCAACATAACCCTAACCCTAGGTCCAATCGTAACCCTAACCGGATCTCTAACCCTAGCCCTCAACATAACCCTAACCCTCGGTCCAATCGTAAGCATAACCGGATCTCTAACCCTGGCCCTCAACATAACCCTAACCCGAGGTCCAATCGTAACCCTAACCGGATCTCTAACCCTAGCCCTCAACATAACCCTAACCCTAGGTCCAATCGTAACCATAACCGGATCTCTAACCCTAGCCCTCAACATAACCCTAACCCTAGGTCCAATCGTAAGCATAACCGGATCTCTAACCCTAGCCCTCAACATAACCCTAACCGTAGGTCCAATCGTAACCCTAACTGGATCTCTAAACCTATCCCTGAACATAACCCTAACCCTAGGTCCAATCGTAACCCTAACCGTCTCTCTAACCCTAGCCCTCAACATAACCCTAACACTAGGTATAATCGTAACCCTAAGCGGATCTCTAACCCTAGCCCTCAACATAACCCTAACCCTAGGTCCAATCGTTACCCTAACCGGATCTCTAACCCTAGCCCTCAACATAACCCTAAACCTAGGTCCAGTCGTAACCCTAACCGGATCTCTAACCCTAGCCCTCAACATAACCCTAACCCAAGGTCCAGGCGTAACCCTTACCGGATCTCTAACCCTAGCCCTCAACATAACCCTAACCCTAGGTCCAATCGTAACCCTAACCGGATCTCTAAACCTAGCCCTCAACATAACCCTAACCCTACGTAAAATCGTAAGCATAACCGGATCTCTAACCCTAGCCCTCAACATAACCCTAACCCTAGGTCCAATCGTAACCCTAACCGGATCTCTAACCCTAGCCCTCAACATAACCCTAACCCTAGGTCCAATCGTAACCCTAACCGGATCTCTAACTCTAGCCCTCAACATAACCCTAACCCTAGGTCCAATCGTAAGCATAACCGGATCTCTAACCTTAGCCCTCGACATAACCCTAACCCTAGGTTCAATCGTAACCCTAACCGGATCTCTAACCCTAGCCCTCAACATAACCCTAACCCTAGGTCCAATCGTAACCCTAACCGGATCTCTAACCCTAGCCTTCAACATAACCCTAACCTTAGGTCCAATAGTAACCTTAACCGGATCGCTAACCCTAGCCCTCAACATAACCCTAACCCTAGGTCCAATCGTAACCCTAACCGGATCTCTAACCCTAGCCCTCAACATAACCCTAACCCTAGGTCCAATCGTAACCCTAACCGGATCTCTAACCCTAGCCCTCAACATAACGCTAACCCTAGGTCCAATCCTAACCATAAACGGATCGCTAACCATAGCCCTCAACATAACCCTAACCCTAGGTCCAATCGTACCCCTAACCGGATCGCTAACCCTAGCCCTCAACATAACCCTAACCCTAGGTCCAATCGTAACCCTAACCGGATCTCTAACCCTAGCCCTCAACCTAACCCTAACCCTAGGTCCAATCGTAACCCTAACCGGATCTCTAACCCTAGCCCTCAACATAACCCTAACCCTACGTCCAATCTTAAGCATAACCGGATCTCTAACCCTAGCGCTCAACATAACCCTAACCCTAGGTCCAATCGTAACCCTAACCGGATCTCTAACCCTAGCCCTCAACAAAACCCTAAACCTAGGTCCAATCGTAAGCATAACCGGATCTCAAACCCTAGCCCACAACATAACCCTAACCCTAGGTCCAATCGTTACCCTAACCGGATCTCTAACCCTAGCCCTCAACATAACCCTAACCCTAGGTCCAATCGTAACCCTAACCGGATCTCTAACCCTAGCCCTCAACATAACCCTAACCCTAGGTCCAATCGTAACCCTAAGCGGATCTCTAACCCTAGCCCTCAACATAACCCTAACCCTAGGTCCAATCGTAAGCATAACCGGATCTCTAACCCTGGCCCTCAACATAACCCTAACCCTAGGTCCAATCGTAACCCTAACCGGATCTCTAACCCTAGCCCTCAACATAACCCTAACCCTAGGTCCAATCGTAACCCTAACTGGATCTCTAACCCTAGCCCTCAACATAACCCTAACCCTAGGTCCAATCGTAACCCTAACCGGATCTCTAACCCTAGCCCTCAACATAACCCTAACCCTAGGTCCAATCGTAACCCTAACCGGATCGCTAACCCTAGCCCTCAACATAACCCTAACCCTAGGTCCAATCGTTCCCCTAACCGGATCGCTAACCCTAGCCCTCAACATAACCCTAACCCTAGGTCCAATCGTAACCCTAACCGGATCTCTAACCCTAGCCCTCAACATAACCCTAACCCTAGGTCAATCGTAACCCTAACCGGATCTCTAAACCTATCCCTCAACATAACCCTAACCCTAGGTCCAATCGTAACCCTAACAGTCTCTCTAACCCTAGCCCTCAACATAACCCTAACCCTAGGTCCAATCATAACCCTAACCGGATCTCTAACCCTAGCCCTCAACATAACCCTAACCCTAGGTCCAATCGTAACCCTAACCGGATCTCTAAACCTATCCCTCAACATAACCCTAACCCTAGGTCCAATCGTAACCCTAACCGGATCTCTAACCCTAGCCCTCAACATAACCCTAACTCTAGGTCGAATCGTTACAGTAACCGGATCTCTAACCCTAACCCTCAACATAACCCTAACCCTAGGTCCAATCGTAACCCTAACCGGATCTCTAACCCTAGCCCTCAACATAACCCTAACCCTAGGTCCAATCGTAACCCTAACAGTCTCTCTAAACCTAGCCCTCAACATAACCCTAAGCCTAGGTCCAATCATAACCCTAACCGGATCTCTAACCCTAGCCCTCAACATAACCCTAACCCTAGGTCCAATCGTAACCCTAACCGGATCTCTAAACCTATCCCTCAACATAACCCTAACCCTAGGTCCAATCGTAACCCTCACCGGATCTCTAACCCTAGCCCTCAACATAACCCTAACCCTAGGTCCAATCGTAACCCTAACCGGATCTCTAACCCTAGCCCTCAACATAACCCTAACACAACCTCCAGTCGTAACCCTAACCGGATCGCTAACCCTAGCCCTCAACATAACCCTAACCCTAGGTCCAATCGTAACCCTAACCGGATCTCTAACCCTAGCCCTCAACCTAACCCTAACCGTAGGTCCAATCGTACCCCTAACCGGATCTCTAACCCTAGCCCTCAACATAACCCTAACCCTAGGTCCAATCGTAACCCTAACCGGATCTCTAACCCTAGCCCTCAACATAACCCTAACCCTAGGTCCAATCGTAAGCATAACCGGATCTCAAACCCTAGCCCACAACATAACCCTAACCCTAGGTCCAATCGTAACCCTAAACGGATCTCTAACCCTAGCCCTCAACATAACCCTAACCCTAGGTCCAATCGTAAGCATAGCCGGATCTCTAACCCTGGCCCTCAACATAACCCTAACCCTAGGTCCAATTGTAACCCTAACCGGATCTCTAACCCTAGCCCTCAACATAACCGTAACCCTAGGTCCAATCGTAACCCTAACCGGATCTCTAACCCTAGCCTTCAACATAACCCTAACCTTAGGTCCAATAGTAACCTTAACCGGATCGCTAACCCTAGCCCTCAACATAACCCTAACCCTAGGTCCAATCGTAACCCTAACCGGATCTCTAACCCTAGCCCTCAACATAACCCTAACCCTAGGTCCAATCGTAACCCTAACCGGATCTCTAACCCTAGCCCTCAACATAACGCTAACCCTAGGTCCAATCCTAACCATAAACGGATCGCTAACCATAGCCCTCAACATAACCCTAACCCTAGGTCCAATCGTACCCCTAACCGGATCGCTAACCCTAGCCCTCAACATAACCCTAACCCTAGGTCCAATCGTAACCCTAACCGGATCTCTAACCCTAGCCCTCAACCTAACCCTAACCCTAGGTCCAATCGTAACCCTAACCGGATCTCTAACCCTAGCCCTCAACATAACCCTAACCCTACGTCCAATCTTAAGCATAACCGGATCTCTAACCCTAGCGCTCAACATAACCCTAACCCTAGGTCCAATCGTAACCCTAACCGGATCTCTAACCCTAGCCCTCAACATAACCTTAAACCTAGGTCCAATCGTAAGCATAACCGGATCTCAAACCCTAGCCCACAACATAACCCTAACCCTAGGTCCAATCGTTACCCTAACCGGATCTCTAACCCTAGCCCTCAACATAACCCTAACCCTAGGTCCAATCGTAACCCTAACCGGATCTCTAACCCTAGCCCTCAACATAACCCTAACCCTAGGTCCAATCGTAACCCTAAGCGGATCTCTAACCCTAGCCCTCAACATAACCCTAACCCTAGGTCCAATCGTAAGCATAACCGGATCTCTAACCCTGGCCCTCAACATAACCCTAACCCTAGGTCCAATCGTAACCCTAACCGGATCTCTAACCCTAGCCCTCAACATAACCCTAACCCTAGGTCCAATCGTAACCCTAACTGGATCTCTAACCCTAGCCCTCAACATAACCCTAACCCTAGGTCCAATCGTAACCCTAACCGGATCTCTAACCCTAGCCCTCAACATAACCCTAACCCTAGGTCCAATCGTAACCCTAACCGGATCGCTAACCCTAGCCCTCAACATAACCCTAACCCTAGGTCCAATCGTACCCCTAACCGGATCGCTAACCCTAGCCCTCAACATAACCCTAACCCTAGGTCCAATCGTAACCCTAACCGGATCTCTAACCCTAGCCCTCAACATAACCCTAACCCTAGGTCAATCGTAACCCTAACCGGATCTCTAAACCTATCCCTCAACATAACCCTAACCATAGGTCCAATCGTAACCCTAACAGTCTCTCTAACCCTAGCCCTCAACATAACCCTAACCCTAGGTCCAATCATAACCCTAACCGGATCTCTAACCCTAGCCCTCAACATAACCCTAACCCTAGGTCCAATCGTAACCCTAACCGGATCTCTAAACCTATCCCTCAACATAACCCTAACCCTAGGTCCAATCGTAACCCTAACCGGATCTCTAACCCTAGCCCTCAACATAACCCTAACTCTAGGTCGAATCGTTACAGTAACCGGATCTCTAACCCTAACCCTCAACATAACCCTAACCCTAGGTCCAATCGTAACCCTAACCGGATCTCTAACCCTAGCCCTCAACATAACCCTAACCCTAGGTCCAATCGTAACCCTAACAGTCTCTCTAAACCTAGCCCTCAACATAACCCTAAGCCTAGGTCCAATCATAACCCTAACCGGATCTCTAACCCTAGCCCTCAACATAACCCTAACCCTAGGTCCAATCGTAACCCTAACCGGATCTCTAAACCTATCCCTCAACATAACCCTAACCCTAGGTCCAATCGTAACCCTCACCGGATCTCTAACCCTAGCCCTCAACATAACCCTAACCCTAGGTCCAATCGTAACCCTAACCGGATCTCTAACCCTAGCCCTCAACATAACCCTAACCCTAGGTCCAATCGTAACCCTAACCGGATCGCTAACCCTAGCCCTCAACATAACCCTAACCCTAGGTCCAATCGTAACCCTAACCGGATCTCTAACCCTAGCCCTCAACCTAACCCTAACCGTAGGTCCAATCGTACCCCTAACCGGATCTCTAACCCTAGCCCTCAACATAACCCTAACCCTAGGTCCAATCGTAACCCTAACCGGATCTCTAACCCTAGCCCTCAACATAACCCTAACCCTAGGTCCAATCGTAAGCATAACCGGATCTCAAACCCTAGCCCACAACATAACCCTAACCCTAGGTCCAATCGTAACCCTAAACGGATCTCTAACCCTAGCCCTCAACATAACCCTAACCCTAGGTCCAATCGTAAGCATAGCCGGATCTCTAACCCTGGCCCTCAACATAACCCTAACCCTAGGTCCAATTGTAACCCTAACCGGATCTCTAACCCTAGCCCTCAACATAACCGTAACCCTAGGTCTAATCGTAACCATAACCGGATCTCTAACCCTAGCCCTCAACATAACCCTAACCCTAGGTCCAATCGTAAGCATAACCGGATCTCTAACCCTAGCCCTCAACATAACCCTAACCCTAGGTCCAATCGTAACCCTAACCGGATCGCTAACCCTAGCCCTCAACATAACCCTAACCCTAGGTCCAATCGTAACCCTAACCGGATCTCTAACCCTAGCCCTCAACATAACCCTAACCCTAGGTCCAATCGTAACCCTAACCGGATCTCTAACCCTAGCGCTCAACATAACCTTAACCCTAGGTCCAATCGTAACCCTAACCGGATCTCTAACCCTAGCCCTCAACATTACCCTAACCCTAGGTCCAATCGTAAGCATAACCGGATCTCTAACCCTAGCCCTCAACATAACCCTAATCCAAGGTCCAATCGTAACCCTAACCGGATCTCAAACCCTAGCCCACAACATAACCCTAACCCTAGGTCCAATCGTAAGCATAAACGGATCTCTATCCCTGCCCCTCAACATAACCCTAACCCTAAGTCCAATCGTAACCCTAACCGGATCTCTAACCCTAGCCCTCAACATAACCCTAACTCTAGGTCCAATGGTAACCCTAACCGGATCTCTAACCCTAGCCCTCAACATAACCCTAACCCTAGGTCCAATCGTAGGCATAACCGGATCTCTAACCCTAGCCCTCAACATAACCCTAACCCTAGGTCCAATCGTAACCCTAACCGGATCTCTAACCCTAGCCCTCAACATAACCCTAACCCTAGGTCCAATCGTAACCCTAACCGGATCTCTAAACCTAGCCCTCAACATAACCCTAACCCTAGGTCCAATCGTAAGCATAACCAGATCTCTAACCCTAGCCCTCAACATAACCCTAACCCTAGGTTCAATCGTAACCCTAACCGGATCGCTAACCCTAGCCCTCAACATAACCCTAACGCTAGGTCCAATCGTAAGCATAACCGGATCTCTAACATTGGCCCTCAACATAACCCTAACCCTAGGTCCAATAGTAACCCTAACCGGATCTCTAACCCTAGCCCTCAACATAACCCTAACCCTAGGTCCAATCGTAGGCATAACCGGATCTCTAACCCTAGCCCTCAACATAACCCTAACCCTAAGTCCAATCGTAACCCTAACCGGATCACTAACCCTAGCCCTCAACATAACCCTAACCCTAGGTCCAATCTTAAGCATAACCGGATCTCTAACCCTAGCCCTCAACATAACCCTAACCCTAGGTCCAATCGTAACCCTAACCGGATCTCTAACCCTAGCCCTCAACATAACCCTAACCCTAGGTCCAATCGTAACCCTAACCGGATCTCTAAACCTAGCCCTCAACATAACCCTAACCCTAGGTCCAATCGTAAGCATAAACGGATCTCTATCCCTGCCCCTCAACATAACCCTAACCCTAGGTCCAATCGTAACCCTAACCGGATCTCTAACCCTAGCCCTCAACATAACCTTAACCCTAGGTCCAATCGTAACCCTAAACGGATCTCTAACCCTAGCCCTCAACATAACCCTAACCCTAGGTCCAATCGTAAGCATAACCGGATCTCTAACCCTGGCCCTCAACATAACCCTAACCCTAGGTCCAATCGTAACCCTAACCGGATCTCTAACCCTAGCCCTCAACATAACCCTAACCCTAGGTCCAATCGTAACCCTAACCGGATCTCTAACCCTAGCCCTCAACATAACCCTAACCCTAGGTCCAATCGTAAGCATAACCGGATCTCTAACCCTAGCCCTCAACATAACCATAACTCTAGGTCCAATGGTAACCCTAACCGGATCTCTAACCCTAGCCCTCAACATAACCCTAACCCTAGGTCCAATCGTAGGCATAACCGGATCTCTAACCCTAGCCCTCAACATAACCCTAACCCTAAGTCCAATCGTAACCCTAACCGGATCGCTAACCCTAGCCCTCAACATAACCCTAACCCTAAGTCCAATCTTAAGCATAACCGGATCTCTAACCCTAGCCCTCAACATAACCCTAACCCTAGGTCCAATCGTAACCCTAACCGGATCTCTAACCCTAGCCCTCAACATAACCCTAACCCTAGGTCCAATCGTAACCCTAACCGGATCTCTAAACCTAGCCCTCAACATAACCCTAACCCTAGGTCCAATCGTAAGCATAAACGGATCTCTATCCCTGCCCCTCAACATAACCCTAACCCTAGGTCCAATCGTAACCCTAACCGGATCTCTAACCCTAGCCCTCAACATAACCTTAACCCTAGGTCCAATCGTAACCCTAAACGGATCTCTAACCCTAGCCCTCAACATAACCCTAACCCTAGGTCCAATCGTAAGCATAACCGGATCTCTAACCCTGGCCCTCAACATAACCCTAACCCTAGGTCCAATCGTAACCCTAACCGGATCTCTAACCCTAGCCCTCAACATAACCCTAACCCTAGGTCCAATCGTAACCCTAACCGGATCTCTAACCCTAGCCCTCAACATAACCCTAACCCTAGGTCCAATCGTAAGCATAACCGGATCTCTAACCCTAGCCCTCAACATAACCCTAACTCTAGGTCCAATGGTAACCCTAACCGGATCGCTAACCCTAGCCCTCAACATAACCCTAACCCTAGGTCCAATCATAAGCATAACCGGATCTCTAACCCTAGCCCTCAACATAACCCTAACCCTAGGTCCAATCGTAACCCTAACCGGATCGCTAACCCTAGCCCTCAACATAACCCTAACCCTAGGTCCAATCGTACCCCTAACCGGATCGCTAACCCTAGCCCTCAACATAACCCTAACCCTAGGTCCAATCGTAACCCTAACCGGATCTCTAACCCTAGCCCTCAACATAACCCTAACCATAGGTCAATCGTAACCCTAACCGGATCTCTAAACCTATCCCTCAACATAACCCTAACCCTAGGTCCAATCGTAACCCTAACCGGATCTCTAACCCTAGCCCTCAACATAACCCTAACTCTAGGTCGAATCGTTACAGTAACCGGATCTCTAACCCTAACCCTCAACATAACCCTAACCCTAGGTCCAATCGTAACCCTAACCGGATCTCTAACCCTAGCCCTCAACATAACCCTAACCCTAGGTCCAATCGTAACCCTAACAGTCTCTCCAAACCTAGCCCTCAACATAACCCTAAGCCTAGGTCCAATCATAACCCTAACCGGATCTCTAACCCTAGCCCTCAACATAACCCTAACCCTAGGTCCAATCGTAACCCTAACCGGATCTCTAAACCTATCCCTCAACATAACCCTAACCCTAGGTCCAATCGTAACCCTCACCGGATCTCTAACCCTAGCCCTCAACATAACCCTAACCCTAGGTCCAATCGTAACCCTAACCGGATCTCTAACCCTAGCCCTCAACATAACCCTAACCCTAGGTCCAATCGTAACCCTAACCGGATCTCTAACCCTAGCCCTCAACATAACCCTAACCCTAGGTCCAATCTTAAGCATAACCGGATCTCTAACCCTAGCGCTCAACATAACCCTAACCCTAGGTCCAATCGTAACCCTAACCGGATCTCTAACCCTAGCCCTCAACATAACCCTAACCCTAGGTCCAATCGTAACCCTAACCGGATCTCTAAACCTATCCCTCAACATAACCCTAACCCTAGGTCCAATCGTAACCCTCACCGGATCTCTAACCCTAGCCCTCAACATAACCCTAACCCTAGGTCCAATCGTAACCCTAACCGGATCTCTAACCCTAGCCCTCAACATAACCCTAACCCTAGGTCCAATCGTAACCCTAACCGGATCTCTAACCCTAGCCCTCAACATAACCCTAACCCTAGGTCCAATCTTAAGCATAACCGGATCTCTAACCCTAGCGCTCAACATAACCCTAACCCTAGGTCCAATCGTAACCCTAACCGGATCTCTAACCCTAGCCCTCAACATAACCCTAACCCTAGGTCCAATCGTAAGCATAACCGGATCTCAAACCCTAGCCCACAACATAACCCTAACCCTAGGTCCAATCGTAACCCTAAACGGATCTCTAACCCTAGCCCTCAACATAACCCTAACCCTAGGTCCAATCGTAAGCATAACCGGATCTCTAACCCTGGCCCTCAACATAACCCTAACCCTAGGTCCAATCGTAACCCTAACCGGATCTCTAACCCTAGCCCTCAACATAACCGTAACCCTAGGTCCAATCGTAACCATAACCGGATCTCTAACCCTAGCCCTCAACATAACCCTAACCCTAGGTCCAATCGTAAGCATAACCGGATCTCTAACCCTAGCCCTCAACATAACCCTAACCCTAGGTCCAATCGTAACCCTAACCGGATCGCTAACCCTAGCCCTCAACATAACCCTAACCCTAGGTCCAATCGTAACCCTAACCGGATCTCTAACCCTAGCCCTCAACATAACCCTAACCCTAGGTCCAATCGTAACCCTAACCGGATCTCTAACCCTAGCGCTCAACATAACCTTAACCCTAGGTCCAATCGTAACCCTAACCGGATCTCTAACCCTAGCCCTCAACATTACCCTAACCCTAGGTCCAATCGTAAGCATAACCGGATCTCTAACCCTAGCCCTCAACATAACCCCAACCCAAGGTCCAATCGTAACCCTAACTGGATCTCAAACCCTAGCCCACAACATAACCCTAACCCTAGGTCCAATCGTAACCCTAACCGGATCTCTAACCCTAGCCCTCAACATAACCCTAACCCTAGGTCCAATCGTAACCCTAACCGGATCTCTAACCCTAGCCCTCAACATAACCCTAACCCTAGGTCCAATCGTAACCCTAACCGGATCTCTAACCCTAGCCCTCAACATAACCCTAACCCTAGGTCCAATCGTAAGCATAACCGGATCTCTAACCCTGGCCCTCAACATAACCCTAACCCTAGGTCCAATCGTAACCCTAACCGGATCTCTAACCCTAGCCCTCAACATAACCCTAACCCTAGGTCCAATCGTAACCCTAACCGGATCTCTAAACCTAGCCCTCAACATAACCCTAACCCTAGGTCCAATCGTAAGCATAACCAGATCTCTAACCCTAGCCCTCAACATAACCCTAACCCTAGGTCCAATCGTAACCCTAACCGGATCGCTAACCCTAGCCCTCAACATAACCCTAACGCTAGGTCCAATCGTAAGCATAACCGGATCTCTAACCCTGGCCCTCAACATAACCCTAACCCTAGGTCCAATAGTAACCCTAACCGGATCTCTAACCCTAGCCCTCAACATAACCCTAACCCTAGGTCCAATCGTAACCCTAACCGGATCTCTAACCCTAGCCCTCAACATAACCCTAACCCTAGGTCCAATCGTAAGCATAACCGGATCTCTAACCCTAGCCCTCAACATAACCCTAACCCTAAGTCCAATCGTAACCCTAACCGGATCGCTAACCCTAGCCCTCAACATAACCCTAACCCTAGGTCCAATCTTAAGCATAACCGGATCTCTAACCCTAGCCCTCAACATAACCCTAACCCTAGGTCCAATCGTAACCCTAACCGGATCTCTAACCCTAGCCCTCAACATAACCCTAACCCTAGGTCCAATCGTAACCCTAACCGGATCTCTAACCCTAGCCCTCAGCATAACCCTAACCCTAGGTCCAATCGTAAGCATAAACGGATCTCTATCCCTGCCCCTCAACATAACCCTAACCCTAGGTCCAATCGTAACCCTAACCGGATCTCTAACCCTAGCCCTAAACATAACCTTAACCCTAGGTCCAATCGTAACCCTAACCGGATCTCTAACCCTAGCCCTCAACATAACCCTAACCCTAGGTCCAATCGTAAGCATAACCGGATCTCTAACCCTAGCCCTCAACATAACCCTAACTCTAGGTCCAATGGTAACCCTAACCGGATCGCTAACCCTAGCCCTCAACATAACCCTAACCCTAGGTCCAATCGTAAGCATAACCGGATCTCTAACCCTAGCCCTCAACATAACCCTAACCCTAGGTCCAATCGTAACCCTAACCGGATCTCTAAACCTAGCCCTCAACATAACCCTAACCCTAGGTCCAATCGTACCCCTTACCGGATCGCTAACCCTAGCCCTCAACATAACCCTACCCCTAGGTCCAATCGTAACCCTAACCGGATCTCTAACCCTAGCCCTCAACATAACCCTAACCCTAGGTCCAATCGTAACCCTAACCGGATCTCTAAACCTATCCCTCAACATAACACTAACCCTAGGTCCAATCGTAACCCTAACAGTCTCTCTAACCCTAGCCCTCAACATAACCCTAACCCTAGGTCCAATCGTAAGCATAACCGGATCTCTAACCCTAGCCCTCAACATAACCCTAACCCGAGGTCCAATCGTAACCCTAACGGGATCGCTAACCCTAGCCCTCAACATAACCCTAACCCTAGGTCCAATCGTAACCCTAACCGGATCTCTAAACCTAGCCCTCAACATAACCCTAACCCTAGGTCCAATCGTAATTCTAACCGGATCTCTAACCCTAGCCATCAACATAACCCTAACCCTAGGTCCAATCGTAACCCTAACCGGATCGCTAACCCTAGCCCTCAACATAACCCTAACCCTAGGTCCAATCGTAACCCTAACCGGATCGCTAACCCTAGCCCTCAACATAACCCTAACCCTAGGTCCAATCGTACCCCTAACCGGATCGCTAACCCTAGCCCTCAACATAACCCTAACCCTAGGTCCAATTGTAACCCTAACCGGATCTCTAAACCTATCCCTCAACATAACACTAACCCTAGGTCCAATCGTAACCCTAACAGTCTCTCTAACCCTAGCCCTCAACATAACCCTAACCCTAGGTCCAATCGTAAGCATAAGCGGATCTCTAACCCTAGCCCTCAACATAACCCTAACCCTAGGTCCAATCGTAACCCTAACGGGATCGCTAACCCTAGCCCTCAACATAACCCTAACCCTAGGTTCAATCGTAAGCATAACCGGATCTCTAACCCTAGCCCTCAACATAACCCTAACCCTAGGTCCAATCGTAACCCTAACCGGATCTCTAAACCTAGCCCTCAACATAACCCTAACCCTAGGTCCAATCGTAAGCATAACCGGATCTCTAGCCCTGGCCCTCAACATAACCCTAACCCTAGGTCCAATCGTAAGCATAACCGGATCTCTAACCCTAGCCCTCAACATAACCCTAACCCTAGGTCCAATCGTAACCCTAACGGGATCGCTAACCCTAGCCCTCAACATAACCTTAACCCTAGGTCCAATCGTAAGCATAACCGGATCTCTAACCCTAGCCCTCAACATAACCCTAACCCTAGGTCCAATCGTAACCCTAACCGGATCTCTAACCCTAGCCCTCAACATAACCCTAACCCTAGGTCCAATCGTAAGCATAACCGGATCTCTAATCCTGGCCCTCAACATAACCCTAACCCTAGGTCCAATCGTAACCCTAACCGGATCTCTAACCCTAGCCCTCAACATAAACCTAACCCTAGGTCCAATCGTAACCCTAACCGGATCTCTAACCCTAGCCCTCAACATAACCCTAACCCTAGGTCCAATCGTAAGCATAACCGGATCTCTAACCCTAGCCCTCAACATAACCCTAACCCTAGGTCCAATCGTAACCTTAACCGGATCGCTAACCCTAGCCCTCAACATAACCCTAACCCTAGGTCCAATCGTAACCCTAACCAGATCTCTAAACCTATCCCTCAACATAACACTAACCCTAGGTCCAATCGTAACCCTAACAGTCTCTCTAACCCTAGCCCTCAACATAACCCTAACCCTAGGTCCAATCTTAAGCATAACCGGATCTCTAACCCTAGCGCTCAACATAACCCTAACCCTAGGTCCAATCGTAACCCTAACCGGATCTCTAACCCTAGCCCTCAACATAACCCTAACCCTAGGTCCAATCGTAACCCTAACCGGATCTCTAAACCTATCCCTCAACATAACACTAACCCTAGGTCCAATCGTAACCCTAACAGTCTCTCTAACCCTAGCCCTCAACATAACCCTAACCCTAGGTCCAATCGTAACCCTAACCGGATCTCTAACCCTAGCCCTCAACATAACCCTAACCCTAGGTCCAATCGTAACCCTAACCGGATCTCTAACCCTAGCCCTCAACATAACCCTAACCCTAGGTCCAATCGTAAGCATAACCGGATCTCTAACCCTAGCCCTCAACATAACCCTAACCCTAGGTCCAATCGTAACCTTAACCGGATCGCTAACCCTAGCCCTCAACATAACCCTAACCCTAGGTCCAATCGTAACCCTAACCAGATCTCTAAACCTATCCCTCAACATAACACTAACCCTAGGTCCAATCGTAACCCTAACAGTCTCTCTAACCCTAGCCCTCAACATAACCCTAACCCTAGGTCCAATCTTAAGCATAACCGTATCTCTAACCCTAGCGCTCAACATAACCCTAACCCTAGGTCCAATCGTAACCCTAACCGGATCTCTAACCCTAGCCCTCAACATAACCCTAACCCTAGGTCCAATCGTAACCCTAACCAGATCTCTAAACCTATCCCTCAACATAACACTAACCCTAGGTCCAATCGTAACCCTAACAGTCTCTCTAACCCTAGCCCTCAACATAACCCTAACCCTAGGTCCAATCGTAACCCTAACCGGATCTCTAAACCGATCCCTCAACATAACACTAACCCTAGGTCCAATCGTAACCCTAACAGTCTCTCTAACCCTAGCCCTCAACATAACCCTAACCCTAGGTCCAATCGTAAGCATAACCGGATCTCTAACCCTAGCCCTCAACATAACCCTAACCCTAGGTCCAATCGTAACCCTAACCGGATCGCTAACCCTAGCCCTCAACATAACCCTAACCCTAGGTCCAATCGTAACCCTAACCGGATCTCTAAACCTAGCCCTCAACATAACCCTAACCCTAGGTCCAATCGTAATTCTAACCGGATCTCTAACCCTAGCCATCAACATAACCCTAACCCTAGGTCCAATCGTAACCCTAACCGGATCGCTAACCCTAGCCCTCAACATAACCCTAACCCTAGGTCCAATCGTAACCCTAACAGGATCGCTAACCCTAGCCCTCAACATAACCCTAACACTAGGTCCAATCGTACCCCTAACCGGATCGCTAACCCTAGCCCTCAACATAACCCTACCCCTAGGTCCAATCGTAACCCTAACCGGATCTCTAACCCTAGCCCTCAACATAACCCTAACCCTAGGTCCAATCGTAACCCTAACCGGATCTCTAAACCTATCCCTCAACATAACACTAACCCTAGGTCCAATCGTAACCCTAACAGTCTCTCTAAACCTAGCCCTCAACATAACCCTAACCCTAGGTCCAATCGTAAGCATAACCGGATCTCTAACCCTAGCCCTCAACATAACCCTAACCCTAGGTCCAATCGTAACCCTAACGGGATCGCTAACCCTAGCCCTCAACATAACCCTAACCCTAGGTCCAATCGTAAGCATAACCGGATCTCTAACCCTAGCCCTCAACATAACCCTAACCCTAGGTCCAATCGTAACCCTAACCGGATCTCTAAACCTAGCCCTCAACATAACCCTAACCCTAGGTCCAATCCTAAGCATAACCGGATCTCTAGCCCTGGCCCTCAACATAACCCTAACCCTAGGTCCAATCGTAAGCATAACCGGATCTCTAACCCTAGCCCTCAACATAACCCTAACCCTAGGTCCAATCGTAACCCTAACGGGATCGCTAACCCTAGCCCTCAACATAACCCTAACCGTAGGTCCAATCGTAAGCATAACCGGATCTCTAACCCTAGCCCTCAACATAACCCTAACCCTAGGTCCAATCGTAACCCTAACCGGATCTCTAAACCTAGCCCTCAACATAACCCTAACCCTAGGTCCAATCGTAAGCATAACCGGATCTCTAATCCTGGCCCTCAACATAACCCTAACCCTAGGTCCAATCGTAACCCTAACCGGATCTCTAACCCTAGCCCTCAACATAACCCTAACCCTAGGTCCAATCGTAACCCTAACCGGATCTCTAACCCTAGCCCTCAACATAACCCTAACCCTAGGTCCAATCGTAAGCATAACCGGATCTCTAACCCTAGCCCTCAACATAACCCTAACCCTAGGTCCAATCGTAACCTTAACCGGATCGCTAACCCTAGCCCTCAACATAACCCTAACCCTAGGTCCAATCGTAACCCTAACCAGATCTCTAAACCTATCCCTCAACATAACACTAACCCTAGGTCCAATCGTAACCCTAACAGTCTCTCTAACCCTAGCCCTCAACATAACCCTAACCCTAGGTCCAATCTTAAGCATAACCGGATCTCTAACCCTAGCGCTCAACATAACCCTAACCCTAGGTCCAATCGTAACCCTAACCGGATCTCTAACCCTAGCCCTCAACATAACCCTAACCCTAGGTCCAATCGTAAGCATAACCGGATCTCAAACCCTAGCCCACAACATAACCCTAACCCTAGGTCCAATCGTAACCCTAACCGGATCTCTAACCCTAGCCCTCAACATAACCCTAACCCTAGGTCCAATCGTAAGCATAACCGGATCTCTAACCCTGGCCCTCAACATAACCCTAACCCTAGGTCCAATCGTAACCCTAACCGGATCTCTAACCCTAGCCCTCAACATAACCCTAACCCTAGGTACAATCGTAAGCATAACCGGATCTCTAACCCTAGCCCTCAACATAACCCTAACCCTAGGTCCAATCGTAACCCTACCCGGATCGCTAACCCTAGCCCTCAACATAACCCTAACCCTAGGTCCAATCGTAACCCTAACCGGATCTCTAACCCTAGCCCTCAACATAACCCTAACCCTCGGTCCAATCGTAACCCTAACCGGATCTCTAACCCTAGCCCTCAACATAACCCTAACCCTAGGTCCAATCGTAAGCATAACCGGATCTCTAACCCTAGCCCTCAACATAACCCTAACCTTAGGTCCAATCGTAACCCTAACCGGATCTCAAACCCTAGCCCACAACATAACCCTAACCCTAGGTCCAATCGTAACCCTAACCGGATCTCTAACCCTAGCCCTCAACATAACCCTAACCCTAGGTCCAATCGTAACCCTAACCGGATCTCTAACCCTGGCCCTCAACATAACCCTGCCCCTAGGTCCAATCGTAACCCTAACAGGATCTCTAACCCTAGCCCTCAACATAACCCTAACCCTAGGTCCAATCGTAACCCTAACCGGATCGCTAACCCTAGCCCTCAACATAACCCTAACGCTAGGTCCAATCGTAAGCATAACCGGATCTCTAACCCTGGCCCTCAACATAACCCTAACCCTAGGTCCAATAGTAACCCTAACCGGATCTCTAACCCTAGCCCTCAACATAACCCTAACCCTAGGTCCAATCATAACCCTAACCGGATCTCTAACCCTAGCCCTCAACATAACCCTAACCCTAGGTCCAATCGTAAGCATAACCGGATCTCTAACCCTAGCCCTCAACATAACCCTAACCCTAGGTCCAATCGTAACCCTAACCGGATCGCTAACCCTAGCCCTCAACATAACCCTAACCCTAGGTCCAATCTTAAGCATAACCGGATCTCTAACCCTAGCCCTCAACATAACCCTAACCCTAGGTCCAATCGTAACCCTAACCGGATCTCTAACCCTAGCCCTCAACATAACCCTAACCCTAGGTCCAATCGTAACCCTAACCGGATCTCTAACCCTAGCCCTCAACATAACCCTAACCCTAGGTCCAATCGTAACCCTAACCGGATCTCTAACCCTAGCCCTCAACATAACCCTAACCCTAGGTCCAATCGTAACCCTAACCGGATCTCTAACCCTAGCCCTCAACATAACCCTAACCCTAGGTCCAATCGTAAGCATAAACGGATCTCTCCCTGCCCCTCAACATAACCCTAACCCTAGGTCCAATCGTAACCCTAACCGGATCTCTAACCCTAGCCCTCAACATAACCCTAACCCTAGGTCCAATCGTAACCCTAAGCGGATCTCTAACCCTAGCCCTCAACATAACCCTAACCCTAGGTCCAATCGTAAGCATAACCGGATCTCTAACCCTGGCCCTCAACATAACCCTAACCCTAGGTCCAATCGTAACCCTAACCGGATCTCTAACCCTAGCCCTCAACATAACCCTAACCCTAGGTCCAATCGTAACCCTAACCGGATCTCTAACCCTAGCCCTCAACATAACCCTAACCCTAGGTCCAATCGTAAGCATAACCGGATCTCTAACCCTAGCCCTCAACATAACCCTAACTCTAGGTCCAATCGTAACCCTAACCGGATCGCTAACCCTAGCCCTCAACATAACCCTAACCCTAGGTCCAATCGTAAGCATAACCGGATCTCTAACCCTAGCCCTCAACATAACCCTAACCCTAGGTACAATCGTAACCCTAACCGGATCTCTAACCCTAGCCCTCAACATAACTCTAACCCTAGGTCCAATCGTAACCCTAACCGGATCTCTAACCCTAGCCCTCAACATAACCCTAACCCTAGGTCCAATCGTAAGCATAACCGGATCTCTAACCCTAGCCCTCAACATAACCCTAACCTTAGGTCCAATCGTAACCCTAACCGGATCTCAAACCCTAGCCCACAACATAACCCTAACCCTAGGTCCAATCGTAACCCTAACCGGATCTCTAACCCTAGCCCTCAACATAACCCTAACCCTAGGTCCAATCGTAACCCTAACCGGATCTCTAACCCTAGCCCTCAACATAACCCTAACCCTAGGTCCAATCGTAACCCTAACCGGATCTCTAACCCTAGCCCTCAACATAACCCTAACCCTAGGTCCAATCGTAAGCATAACCGGATCTCTAACCCTGGCCCTCAACATAACCCTAGCCCTAGGTCCAATCGTAACCCTAACCGGATCTCTAACCCTAGCCCTCAACATAACCCTAACCCTAGGTCCAATCGTAACCCTAACCGGATCTCTAACCCTAGCCCTCAACATAACCCTAACCCTAGGTCCAATCGTAAGCATAACCAGATCTCTAACCCTAGCCCTCAACATAACCCTAACGCTAGGTCCAATCGTAAGCATAACCGGATCTCTAACCCTGGCCCTCAACATAACCCTAACCCTAGGTCCAATAGTAACCCTAACCGGATCTCTAACCCTAGCCCTCAACATAACCCTAACCCTAGGTCCAATCGTAACCCTAACCGGATCTCTAACCCTAGCCCTCAACATAACCCTAACCCTAGGTCCAATCGTAAGCATAACCGGATCTCTAACCCTAGCCCTCAACATAACCCTAACCCTAGGTCCAATCGTAACCCTAACCGGATCGCTAACCCTAGCCCTCAACATAACCCTAACCCTAGGTCCAATCTTAAGCATAACCGGATCTCTAACCCTAGCCCTCAACATAACCCTACCCCTAGGTCCAATCGTAACCCTAACCGGATCTCTAACCCTAGCCCTCAACATAACCCTAACCCTAAGTCCAATCGTAACCCTAACCGGATCTCTAACCCTAGCCCTCAACATAACCCTAACCCTAGGTCCAATCGTAAGCATAAACGGATCTCTATCCCTGCCCCTCAACATAACCCTAACCCTAGGTCCAATCGTAACCCTAACCGGATCTCTAACCCTAGCCCTCAACATAACCCTAACCCTAGGTCCAATCGTAACCCTAAGCGGATCTCTAACCCTAGCCCTCAACATAACCCTAATCCTAGGTCCAATCGTAAGCATAACCGGATCTCTAACCCTGGCCCTCAACATAACCCTAACCCTAGGTCCAATCGTAACCCTAACCGGATCTCTAACCCTAGCCCTCAACATAACCCTAACCCTAGGTCCAATCGTAAGCATAACCGGATCTCTAACCCTAGCCCTCAACATAACCCTAACTCTAGGTCCAATCGTAACCCTAACCGGATCGCTAACCCTAGCCCTCAACATAACCCTAACCCTAGGTCCAATCGTAAGCATAACCGGATCTCTAACCCTAGCCCTCAACATAACCCTAACCCTAGGTCCAATCGTAATTCTAACCGGATCTCTAACCCTAGCCCTCAACATAACCCTAACCCTAGGTCCAATCGTAACCCTAACCGGATCTCTAACCCTAGCCCTCAACATAACCCTAACCCTAGGTCCAATCGTAACCCTAACCGGATCTCTAACCCTAGCCCTCAACATAACCCTAACCCTAGGTCCAATCGTAAGCATAACCGGATCTCTAACCCTGGCCCTCAACATAACCCTAACCCTAGGTCCAATCGTAACCCTAACCGGATCTCTAACCCTAGCCCTCAACATAACCCTAACCCTAGGTCCAATCGTAACCCTAACCGGATCTCTAACCCTAACCCTCAACATAACCCTAACCCTAGGTCCAATCGTAACCCTGACCGGATCTCTAACCCTAGCCCTCAACATAACCCTAAGCCTAGGTCCAATCGTAAGCATAACCAGATATCTAACCCTAGCCCTCAACATAACCCTAACCCTAGGTCCAATCGTAACCCTAACCGGATCGCTAACCCTAGCCCTCAACATAACCCTAACGCTATTTCCAATCGTAAGCATAACCGGATCTCTAACCCTGGCCCTCAACATAACCCTAACCCTAGGTCCAATAGTAACCCTAACCGGATCTCTAACCCTAGCCCTCAACATAACCCTAACCCTAGGTCCAATCGTAACCCTAACCGGATCTCTAACCCTAGCCCTCAACATAACCCTAACCCTAGGTACAATCGTAACCCTAACCGGATCTCTAAACCTAGCCCTCAACATAACCCTAACCCTAGGTCCAATCGTAATCCTGACCGGATCTCTAACCCTAGCCCTCAACATAACCCTAAGCCTAGGTCCAATCGTAAGCATAACCAGATCTCTAACCCTAGCCCTCAACATAACCCTAACCCTAGGTCCAATCGTAAGCATAACCGGATCTCTAACCCTGGCCCTCAACATAACCCTAACCCTAGGTCCAATCGTAACCCTAACCGGATCTCTAACCCTAGCCCTCAACATAACCCTAACCCTAGGTCCAATCGTAACCCTAACCGGATCTCTAACCCTAGCCCTCAACATAACCCTAACCCTAGGTCCAATCGTAAGCATAACCGGATCTCTAACCCTGGCCCTCAACATAACCCTAACCCTAGGTCCAATCGTAACCCTAACCGGATCTCTAACCCTAGCCCTCAACATAACCCTAACCCTAGGTCCAATCGTAACCCTAACCGGATCTCTAACCCTAACCCTCAACATAACCCTAACCCTAGGTCCAATCGTAACCCTAACCGGATCTCTAACCCTAACCCTCAACATAACCCTAACCCTAGGTCCAATCGTAACCCTGACCGGATCTCTAACCCTAGCCCTCAACATAACCCTAAGCCTAGGTCCAATCGTAAGCATAACCAGATATCTAACCCTAGCCCTCAACATAACCCTAACCCTAGGTCCAATCGTAACCCTAACCGGATCGCTAACCCTAGCCCTCAACATAACCCTAACGCTATTTCCAATCGTAAGCATAACCGGATCTCTAACCCTGGCCCTCAACATAACCCTAACCCTAGGTCCAATAGTAACCCTAACCGGATCTCTAACCCTAGCCCTCAACATAACCCTAACCCTAGGTCCAATCGTAACCCTAACCGGATCTCTAACCCTAGCCCTCAACATAACCCTAACCCTAGGTACAATCGTAACCCTAACCGGATCTCTAAACCTAGCCCTCAACATAACCCTAACCCTAGGTCCAATCGTAATTCTAACCGGATCTCTAACCCTAGCCCTCAACATAACCCTAACCCTAGGTCCAATCGTAACCCTAACCGGATCTCTAACCCTAGCCCTCAACATAACCCTAACCCTAGGTCCAATCGTAAGCATAACCGGATCTCTAACCCTGGCCCTCAACATAACCCTAACCCTAGGTCCAATCGTAACCCTAACCGGATCTCTAACCCTAGCCCTCAACATAACCCTAACCCTAGGTCCAATCGTAACCCTAACCGGATCTCTAACCCTAGCCCTCAACATAACCCTAACCCTAGGTCCAATCGTAACCCTAACCGGATCTCTAACCCTAACCCTCAACATAACCCTAACCCTAGGTCCAATCGTAATCCTGACCGGATCTCTAACCCTAGCCCTCAACATAACCCTAAGCCTAGGTCCAATCGTAAGCATAACCAGATCTCTAACCCTAGCCCTCAACATAACCCTAACCCTAGGTCCAATCGTAACCCTAACCGGATCGCTAACCCTAGCCCTCAACATAACCCTAACCCTAGGTCCAATCGTAAGCATAACCGGATCTCTAACCCTGGCCCTCAACATAACCCTAACCCTAGGTCCAATAGTAACCCTAACCGGATCTCTAACCCTAGCCCTCAACATAACCCTAACCCTAGGTCCAATCGTAACCCTAACCGGATCTCTAACCCTAGCCCTCAACATAACCCTAACCCTAGGTCCAATCGTAAGCATAACCGGATCTCTCACCCTAGCCCTCAACATAACCCTAACCCTAGGTCCAATCGTAACCCTAACCGGATCGCTAACCCTAGCCCTCAACATAACCCTAACCCTAGGTCCAATCTTAAGCATAACCGGATCTCTAACCCTAGCCCTCAACATAACCCTAACCCTAGGTCCAATCGTAACCCTAACCGGATCTCTAACCCTAGCCCTCAACATAACCCTAACCCTAGGTCCAATCGTAACCCTAACCGGATCTCTAACCCTAGCCCTCAACATAACCCTAACCCTAGGTCCAATCGTAAGCATAAACGGATCTCTATCCCTGCCCCTCAACATAACCCTAACCCTAGGTCCAATCGTAACCCTAACCGGATCTCTAACCCTAGCCCTCAACATAACCCTAACCCTAGGTCCAATCGTAAGCATAAACGGATCTCTATCCCTGCCCCTCAACATAACCCTAACCCTAGGTCCAATCGTAACCCTAACCGGATCTCGAACCCTAGCCCTCAACATAACCCTAACCCTAGGTCCAATCGTAAGCATAAACGGATCTCTATCCCTGCCCCTCAACATAACCCTAACCCTAGGTCCAATCGTAAGCATAACCGGATCTCTAACCCTGGCCCTCAACATAACCCTAACCCTAGGTCCAATCGTAAGCATAAGCGGATCTCTAACCCTAGCCCTCAAAATAACCCTAACTCTAGGTCCAATCGTAACCCTAACCGGATCGCTAACCCTAGCCCTCAACATAACCCTAACCCTAGGTCCAATCGTAAGCATAACCGGATCTCTAACCCTAGCCCTCAACATAACCCTAACCCTAGGTACAATCGTAACCCTAACCGGATCTCTAAACCTAGCCCTCAACATAACCCTAACCCTAGGTCCAATCGTAATTCTAACCGGATCTCTAACCCTAGCCCTCAACATAACCCTAACCCTAGGTCCAATCGTAACCCTAACCGGATCTCTAACCCTAGCCCTCAACATAACCCTAACCCTAGGTCCAATCGTAAGCATAACCGGATCTCTAACCCTGGCCCTCAACATAACCCTAACCCTAGGTCCAATCGTAACCCTAACCGGATCTCTAACCCTAGCCCTCAACATAACCCTAACCCTAGGTCCAATCGTAACCCTAACCGGATCTCTAACCCTAGCCCTCAACATAACCCTAACCCTAGGTCCAATCGTAACCCTAACCGGATCTCTAACCCTAACCCTCAACATAACCCTAACCCTAGGTCCAATCGTAACCCTGACCGGATCTCTAACCCTAGCCCTCAACATAACCCTAAGCCTAGGTCCAATCGTAAGCATAACCAGATCTCTAACCCTAGCCCTCAACATAACCCTAACCCTAGGTCCAATCGTAACCCTAACCGGATCGCTAACCCTAGCCCTCAACATAACCCTAACGCTAGGTCCAATCGTAAGCATAACCGGATCTCTAACCCTGGCCCTCAACATAACCCTAACCCTAGGTCCAATAGTAACCCTAACCGGATCTCTAACCCTAGCCCTCAACATAACCCTAACCCTAGGTCCAATCGTAACCCTAACCGGATCTCTAACCCTAGCCCTCAACATAACCCTAACCCTAGGTACAATCGTAACCCTAACCGGATCTCTAAACCTAGCCCTCAACATAACCCTAACCCTAGGTCCAATCGTAATTCTAACCGGATCTCTAACCCTAGCCCTCAACATAACCCTAACCCTAGGTCCAATCGTAACCCTAACCTGATCTCTAACCCTAGCCCTCAACATAACCCTAACCCTAGGTCCAATCGTAAGCATAACCGGATCTCTAACCCTGGCCCTCAACATAACCCTAACCCTAGGTCCAATCGTAACCCTAACCGGATCTCTAACCCTAGCCCTCAACATAACCCTAACCCTAGGTCCAATCGTAACCCTAACCGGATCTCTAACCCTAGCCCTCAACATAACCCTAACCCTAGGTCCAATCGTAACCCTAACCGGATCTCTAACCCTAACCCTCAACATAACCCTAACCCTAGGTCCAATCGTAACCCTGACCGGATCTCTAACCCTAGCCCTCAACATAACCCTAAGCCTAGGTCCAATCGTAAGCATAACCAGATCTCTAACCCTAGCCCTCAACATAACCCTAACCCTAGGTCCAATCGTAACCCTAACCGGATCGCTAACCCTAGCCCTCAACATAACCCTAACGCTAGGTCCAATCGTAAGCATAACCGGATCTCTAACCCTGGCCCTCAACATAACCCTAACCCTAGGTCCAATAGTAACCCTAACCGGATCTCTAACCCTAGCCCTCAACATAACCCTAACCCTAGGTCCAATCGTAACCCTAACCGGATCTCTAACCCTAGCCCTCAACATAACCCTAACCCTAGGTCCAATCGTAAGCATAACCGGATCTCTCACCCTAGCCCTCAACATAACCCTAACCCTAGGTCCAATCGTAACCCTAACCGGATCGCTAACCCTAGCCCTCAACATAACCCTAACCCTAGGTCCAATCTTAAGCATAACCGGATCTCTAACCCTAGCCCTCAACATAACCCTAACCCTAGGTCCAATCGTAACCCTAACCGGATCTCTAACCCTAGCCCTCAACATAACCCTAACCCTAGGTCCAATCGTAACCCTAACCGGATCTCTAACCCTAGCCCTCAACATAACCCTAACCCTAGGTCCAATCGTAAGCATAAACGGATCTCTATCCCTGCCCCTCAACATAACCCTAACCCTAGGTCCAATCGTAACCCTAACCGGATCTCTAACCCTAGCCCTCAACATAACCCTAACCCTAGGTCCAATCGTAAGCATAAACGGATCTCTATCCCTGCCCCTCAACATAACCCTAACCCTAGGTCCAATCGTAACCCTAACCGGATCTCGAACCCTAGCCCTCAACATAACCCTAACCCTAGGTCCAATCGTAAGCATAAACGGATCTCTATCCCTGCCCCTCAACATAACCCTAACCCTAGGTCCAATCGTAAGCATAACCGGATCTCTAACCCTGGCCCTCAACATAACCCTAACCCTAGGTCCAATCGTAACCCTAACCGGATCTCTAACCCTAGAACTCAACATAACCCTAACCCTAGGTCCAATCGTAACCCTAACCGGATCTCTAACCCTAGCCCTCAACATAACCCTAACCCTAGGTCCAATCGTAAGCATAACCGGATCTCTAACCCTAGCCCTCAACATAACCCTAACTCTAGGTCCAATCGTAACCCTAACCGGATCGCTAACCCTAGCCCTCAACATAACCCTAACCCTAGGTCCAATCGTAAGCATAACCGGATCTCTAATCCTAGCCCTCAACATAACCCTAACCCTAGGTCCAATCGTAACCCTAACCGGATCTCTAAACCTAGCCCTCAACATAACCCTAACCCTAGGTCCAATCGTAATTCTAACCGGATCTCTAACCCTAGCCCTCAACATAACCCTAACCCTAGGTCCAATCGTAACCCTAACCGGATCTCTAACCCTAGCCCTCAACATAACCCTAACCCTAGGTCCAATCGTAAGCATAACCGGATCTCTAACCCTGGCCCTCAACATAACCCTAACCCTAGGTCCAATCGTAACCCTAACCGGATCTCTAACCCTGGCCCTCAACATAACCCTAACCCTAGGTCCAATCGTAACCCTAACCGGATCTCTAACCCTAGCCCTCAACATAACCCTAACCCTAGGTCCAATCGTAAGCATAACCGGATCTCTAACCCTAGCCCTCAACATAACCCTAACCCTAGGTCCAATCGTAACCCTAACCGGATCGCTAACCCTAGCCCTCAACATAACCCTAACCCTAGGTCCATTCGTAAGCATAACCGGATCTCTAACCCTAGCCCTCAACATAACCCTAACCCTAGGTCCAATCGTAACCCTAACCGGATCTCTAAACCTAGCCCTCAACATAACCCTAATGCTAGGTCCAATCGTAAGCATAACCGGATCTCTAACCCTGGCCCTCAACATAACCCTAACCCTAGGTCCAATAGTAACCCTAACCGGATCTCTAACCCTAGCCCTCAACATAACCCTAACCCTAGGTCCAATCGTAACCCTAACCGGATCTCTAACCCTAGCCCTCAACATAACCCTAACCCTAGGTCCAATCGTAAGCATAACCGGATCTCTCACCCTAGCCCTCAACATAACCCTAACCCTAGGTCCAATCGTAACCCTAACCGGATCGCTAACCCTAGCCCTCAACATAACCCTAACCCTAGGTCCAATCTTAAGCATAACCGGATCTCTAACCCTAGCCCTCAACATAACACTAACCCTAGGTCCAATCGTAACCCTAACCGGATCTCTAACCCTAGCCCTCAACATAACCCTAACCCTAGGTCCAATCGTAACCCTAACCGGATCTCTAACCCTAGCCCTCAACATAACCCTAACCCTAGGTCCAATCGTAAGCATAAACGGATCTCTATCCCTGCCCCTCAACATAACCCTAACCCTAGGTCCAATCGTAACCCTAACCGGATCTCTAACCCTAGCCCTCAACATAACCCTAACCCTAGGTCCAATCGTAACCCTAACCGGATCTCTAACCCTAGCCCTCAACATAACCCTAACCCTAGGTCCAATCGTAAGCATAACCGGATCTCTCACCCTAGCCCTCAACATAACCCTAACCCTAGGTCCAATCGTAACCCTAACCGGATCGCTAACCCTAGCCCTCAACATAACCCTAACCCTAGGTCCAATCTTAAGCATAACCGGATCTCTAACCCTAGCCCTCAACATAACCCTAACCCTAGGTCCAATCGTAACCCTAACCGGATCTCTAACCCTAGCCCTCAACATAACCCTAACCCTAGGTCCAATCGTAACCCTACCCGGATCTCTAACCCTAGCCCTCAACATAACCCTAACCCTAGGTCCAATCGTAAGCATAAACGGATCTCTATCCCTGCCCCTCAACATAACCCTAACCCTAGGTCCAATCGTAACCCTAACCGGATCTCTAACCCTAGCCCTCAACATAACCCTAACCCTAGGTCCAATCGTAAGCATAAACGGATCTCTATCCCTGCCCCTCAACATAACCCTAACCCTAGGTCCAATCGTAACCCTAACCGGATCTCGAACCCTAGCCCTCAACATAACCCTAACCCTAGGTCCAATCGTAAGCATAAACGGATCTCTATCCCTGCCCCTCAACATAACCCTAACCCTAGGTCCAATCGTAAGCATAACCGGATCTCTAACCCTGGCCCTCAACATAACCCTAACCCTACGTCCAATCGTAAGCATAACCGGATCTCTAACCCTAGCCCTCAACATAACCCTAACTCTAGGTCCAATCGTAACCCTAACCGGATCGCTAACCCTAGCCCTCAACATAACCCTAATCCTAGGTCCAATCGTAAGCATAACCGGATCTCTAACCCTAGCCCTCAACATAACCCTAACCCTAGGTACAATCGTAACCCTAACCGGATCTCTAAACCTAGCCCTCAACATAACCCTAACCCTAGGTCCAATCGTAATTCTAACCGGATCTCTAACCCTAGCCCTCAACATAACCCTAACCCTAGGTCCAATCGTAACCCTAACCGGATCTCTAACCCTAGCCCTCAACATAACCCTAACCCTAGGTCCAATCGTAAGCATAACCGGATCTCTAACCCTGGCCCTCAACATAACCCTAACCCTAGGTCCAATCGCAACCCTAACCGGATCTCTAACCCTAGCCCTCAACATAACCCTAACCCTTGGTCCAATCGTAACCCTAACCGGATCTCTAACCCTAGCCCTCAACATAACCCTAACCCTAGGTCCAATCGTAACCCTAACCGGATCTCTAACCCTAACCCTCAACATAACCCTAACCCTAGGTCCAATCGTAACCCTGACCGGATCTCTAACCCTAGCCCTCAACATAACCCTAAGCCTAGGTCCAATCGTAAGCATAACCAGATCTCTAACCCTAGCCCTCAACATAACCCTAACCCTAGGTCCAATCGTAACCCTAACCGGATCGCTAACCCTAGCCCTCAACATAACCCTAACGCTAGGTCCAATCGTAAGCATAACCGGATCTCTAACCCTGGCCCTCAACATAACCCTAACCCTAGGTCCAATAGTAACCCTAACCGTATCTCTAACCCTAGCCCTCAACATAACCCTAACCCTAGGTCCAATCGTAACCCTAACCGGATCTCTAACCCTAGCCCTCAACATAACCCTAACCCTAGGTACAATCGTAACCCTAACCGGATCTCTAACCCTAGCCCTCAACATAACCCTAACCCTAGGTACAATCGTAACCCTAACCGGATCTCTAAACCTAGCCCTCAACATAACCCTAACCCTAGGTCCAATCGTAACCCTAACCGGATCTCTAACCCTAGCCCTCAACATAACCCTAACCCTAGGTCCAATCGTAAGCATAACCGGATCTCTAACCCTGGCCCTCAACATAACCCTAACCCTAGGTCCAATCGTAACCCTAACCGGATCTCTAACCCTAGCCCTCAACATAACCCTAACCCTAGGTCCAATCGTAACCCTAACCGGATCTCTAACCCTAGCCCTCAACATAACCCTAACCCTAGGTCCAATCGTAACCCTAACCGGATCTCTAACCCTAACCCTCAACATAACCCTAACCCTAGGTCCAATCGTAACCCTGACCGGATCTCTAACCCTAGCCCTCAACATAACCCTAAGCCTAGGTCCAATCGTAAGCATAACCAGATCTCTAACCCTAGCCCTCAACATAACCCTAACCCTAGGTCCAATCGTAACCCTAACCGGATCTCTAACCCTAGCCCTCAACATAACCCTAATCCTAGGTCCAATCGTAACCCTAACCGGATCTCTAACCCTGGCCCTCAACATAACCCTAACCCTAGGTCCAATCGTAACCCTAACCGGATCTCTAACCCTAGCCCTCAACATAACCCTAACCCTAGGTCCAATCGTAACCCTAACCGGATCTCTAACCCTAGCCCTCAACATAACCCTAACCCTAGGTCCAATCGTAACCCTAACCGGATTTCTAACCCTAACCCTCAACATAACCCTAACCCTAGGTCCAATCGTAACCCTAATCGGATCTCTAACCCTAGCCCTCAACATAACCCTAAGCCTAGGTCCAATCGTAAGCATAACCAGATCTCTAACCCTAGCCCTCAACATAACCCTAACCCTAGGTCCAATCGTAACCCTAACCGGATCGCTAACCCTAGCCCTCAACATAACCCTAACGCTAGGTCCAATCGTAAGCATAACCGGATCTCTAACCCTGGCCCTCAACATAACCCTAACCCTAGGTCCAATAGTAACCCTAACCGGATCTCTAACCCTAGCCCTCAACATAACCCTAACCCTAGGTCCAATCGTAACCCTAACCGGATCTCTAACCCTAGCCCTCAACATAACCCTAACCCTAGGTCCAATCGTAAGCATAACCGGATCTCTCACCCTAGCCCTCAACATAACCCTAACCCTAGGTCCAATCGTAACCCTAACCGGATCGCTAACCCTAGCCCTCAACATAACCCTAACCCTAGGTCCAATCTTAAGCATAACCGGATCTCTAACCCTAGCCCTCAACATAACCCTAACCCTAGGTCCAATCGTAACCCTAACCGGATCTCTAACCCTAGCCCTCAACATAACCCTAACCCTAGGTCCAATCGTAACCCTAACCGGATCTCTAACCCTAGCCCTCAACATAACCCTAACCCTAGGTCCAATCGTAAGCATAAACGGATCTCTATCCCTGCCCCTCAACATAACCCTAACCCTAGGTCCAATCGTAACCCTAACCGGATCTCTAACCCTAGCCCTCAACATAACCCTAACCCTAGGTCCAATCGTAACCCTAACCGGATCTCTAACCCTAGCCCTCAACATAACCCTAACCCTAGGTCCAATCGTAAGCATAACCGGATCTCTCACCCTAGCCCTCAACATAACCCTAACCCTAGGTCCAATCGTAACCCTAACCGGATCGCTAACCCTAGCCCTCAACATAACCCTAACCCTAGGTCCAATCTTAAGCATAACCGGATCTCTAACCCTAGCCCTCAACATAACCCTAACCCTAGGTCCAATCGTAACCCTAACCGGATCTCTAACCCTAGCCCTCAACATAACCCTAACCCTAGGTCCAATCGTAACCCTAACCGGATCTCTAACCCTAGCCCTCAACATAACCCTAACCCTAGGTCCAATCGTAACCCTAACCGGATCTCTAACCCTAGCCCTCAACATAACCCTAACCCTAGGTCCAATCGTAAGCATAAACGGATCTCTATCCCTGCCCCTCAACATAACCCTAACCCTAGGTCCAATCGTAACCCTAACCGGATCTCTAACCCTAGCCCTCAACATAACCCTAACCCTAGGTCCAATCGTAAGCATAAACGGATCTCTATCCCTGCCCCTCAACATAACCCTAACCCTAGGTCCAATCGTAACCCTAACCGGATCTCGAACCCTAGCCCTCAACATAACCCTAACCCTAGGTCCAATCGTAAGCATAACCGGATCTCTAACCCTGGCCCTCAACATAACCCTAACCCTAGGTCCAATCGTAAGCATAACCGGATCTCTAACCCTAGCCCTCAACATAACCCTAACTCTAGGTCCAATCGTAACCCTAACCGGATCGCTAACCCTAGCCCTCAACATAACCCTAACCCTAGGTCCAATCGTAAGCATAACCGGATCTCTAACCCTAGCCCTCAACATAACCCTAACCCTAGGTCCAATCGTAACCCTAACCGGATCTCTAAACCTAGCCCTCAACATAACCCTAACCCTAGGTTCAATCGTAATTCTAACCGGATCTCTAACCCTAGCCCTCAACATAACCCTAACCCTAGGTCCAATCGTAACCCTAACCGGATCTCTAACCCTAGCCCTCAACATAACCCTAACCCTAGGTCCAATCGTAAGCATAACCGGATCTCTAACCCTGGCCCTCAACATAACCCTAACCCTAGGTCCAATCGTAACCCTAACCGGATCTCTAACCCTAGCCCTCAACATAACCCTAACCCTAGGTCCAATCGTAACCCTAACCGGATCTCTAACCCTAGCCCTCAACATAACCCTAACCCTAGGTCCAATCGTAACCCTAACCGGATCTCTAACCCTAACCCTCAACATAACCCTAACCCTAGGTCCAATCGTAACCCTAACCGGATCGCTAACCCTAGCCCTCAACATAACCCTAACCCTAGGTCCAATCTTAAGCATAACCGGATCTCTAACCCTAGCCCTCAACATAACCCTAACCCTAGGTCCAATCGTAACCCTAACCGGATCTCTAACCCTAGCCCTCAACATAACCCTAACCCTAGGTCCAATCGTAACCCTAACCGGATCTCTAACCCTAGCCCTCAACATAACCCTAACCCTAGGTCCAATCGTAAGCATAAACGGATCTCTATCATTGCCCCTCAACATAACCCTAACCCTAGGTCCAATCGTAACCCTAACCGGATCTCTAACCCTAGCCCTCAACATAACCCTAACCCTAGGTCCAATCGTAAGCATAAACGGATCTCTATCCCTGCCCCTCAACATAACCCTAACCCTAGGTCCAATCGTAACCCTAACCGGATCTCGAACCCTAGCCCTCAACATAACCCTAACCCTAGGTCCAATCGTAAGCATAAACGGATCTCTATCCCTGCCCCTCAACATAACCCTAACCCTAGGTCCAATCGTAAGCATAACCGGATCTCTAACCCTGGCCCTCAACATAACCCTAACCCTAGGTCCAATCGTAACCCTAACCGGATCTCTAACCCTAGAACTCAACATAACCCTAACCCTAGGTCCAATCGTAACCCTAACCGGATCTCTAACCCTAGCCCTCAACATAACCCTAACCCTAGGTCCAATCGTAACCCTAACCGGATCTCTAACCCTAGCCCTCAACATAACCCTAACCCTAGGTCCAATCGTAAGCATAACCGGATCTCTCACCCTAGCCCTCAACATAACCCTAACCCTAGGTCCAATCGTAACCCTAACCGGATCGCTAACCCTAGCCCTCAACATAACCCTAACCCTAGGTCCAATCTTAAGCATAACCGGATCTCTAACCCTAGCCCTCAACATAACCCTAACCCTAGGTCCAATCGTAACCCTAACCGGATCTCTAACCCTAGCCCTCAACATAACCCTAACCCTAGGTCCAATCGTAACTCTAACCGGATCTCTAACCCTAGCCCTCAACATAACCCTAACCCTAGGTCCAATCGTAAGCATAAACGGATCTCTATCCCTGCCCCTCAACATAACCCTAACCCTAGGTCCAATCGTAACCCTAACCGGATCTCTAACCCTAGCCCTCAACATAACCCTAACCCTAGGTCCAATCGTAAGCATAAACGGATCTCTATCCCTGCCCCTCAACATAACCCTAACCCTAGGTCCAATCGTAACCCTAACCGGATCTCTAACCCTAGCCCTCAACATAACCCTAACCCTAGGTCCAATCGTAAGCATAACCGGATCTCTAACCCTAGCCCTCAACATAACCCTAACCCTAGGTCCAATCGTAACCCTAACCGGATCGCTAACCCTAGCCCTCAACATAACCCTAACCCTAGGTCCATTCGTAAGCATAACCGGATCTCTAACCCTAGCCCTCAACATAACCCTAACCCTAGGTCCAATCGTAACCCTAACCGGATCTCTAAACCTAGCCCTCAACATAACCCTAACCCTATGTCCAATCGTAACCCTAACCGGATCTCTAAACCTAGCCCTCAACATAACCCTAACCCTAGGTCCAATCGTAACCCTAACCGGATCGCTAATCCTAGCCCTCAACATAACCCTAACCCTAGGTCCAATCGTACCCCTAACCGGATCGCTAACCCTAGCCCTCAACATAACCCTAACCCTAGGTCCAATCGTAACCCTAAACGGATCTCTAACCCTAGCCCTCAACATAACACTAACCCTAGGTCCAATCGTAACCCTAACCGGATCTCTAAACCTATCCCTCAACATAACACTAACCCTAGGTCCAATCGTAACCCTAAAAGTCTCTCTAACCCTAGCCCTCAACATAACCCTAACCCTAGGTCCAATCGTAACCCTAACCGGATCTCTAACCCTAGCCCTCAACATAACCCTAACCCTAGGTCCAATCGTAACCCTAACCGGATCTCTAACCCTAGCCCTCAACATAACCCTAACCCTAGGTCCAATCGTAAGCATAACCGGATCTCTAACCCTAGCCCTCAACATAACCCTAACTCTAGGTCCAATCGTAACCCTAACCGGATCGCTAACCCTAGCCCTCAACATAACCCTAACCCTAGGTCCAATCGTAAGCATAACCGGATCTCTAACCCTAGCCCTCAACATAACCCTAACCCTAGGTACAATCGTAACCCTAACCGGATCTCTAAACCTAGCCCTCAACATAACCCTAACCCTAGGTCCAATCGTAATTCTAACCGGATCTCTAACCCTAGCCCTCAACATAACCCTAACCCTAGGTCCAATCGTAACCCTAACCGGATCTCTAACCCTAGCCCTCAACATAACCCTAATCCTAGGTCCAATCGTAACCCTAACCGGATCTCTAACCCTGGCCCTCAACATAACCCTAACCCTAGGTCCAATCGTAACCCTAACCGGATCTCTAACCCTAGCCCTCAACATAACCCTAACCCTAGGTCCAATCGTAACCCTAACCGGATCTCTAACCCTAGCCCTCAACATAACCCTAACCCTAGGTCCAATCGTAACCCTAACCGGATTTCTAACCCTAACCCTCAACATAACCCTAACCCTAGGTCCAATCGTAACCCTAATCGGATCTCTAACCCTAGCCCTCAACATAACCCTAAGCCTAGGTCCAATCGTAAGCATAACCAGATCTCTAACCCTAGCCCTCAACATAACCCTAACCCTAGGTCCAATCGTAACCCTAACCGGATCGCTAACCCTAGCCCTCAACATAACCCTAACGCTAGGTCCAATCGTAAGCATAACCGGATCTCTAACCCTGGCCCTCAACATAACCCTAACCCTAGGTCCAATAGTAACCCTAACCGGATCTCTAACCCTAGCCCTCAACATAACCCTAACCCTAGGTCCAATCGTAACCCTAACCGGATCTCTAACCCTAGCCCTCAACATAACCCTAACCCTAGGTCCAATCGTAAGCATAACCGGATCTCTCACCCTAGCCCTCAACATAACCCTAACCCTAGGTCCAATCGTAACCCTAACCGGATCGCTAACCCTAGCCCTCAACATAACCCTAACCCTAGGTCCAATCTTAAGCATAACCGGATCTCTAACCCTAGCCCTCAACATAACCCTAACCCTAGGTCCAATCGTAACCCTAACCGGATCTCTAACCCTAGCCCTCAACATAACCCTAACCCTAGGTCCAATCGTAACTCTAACCGGATCTCTAACCCTAGCCCTCAACATAACCCTAACCCTAGGTCCAATCGTAAGCATAAACGGATCTCTATCCCTGCCCCTCAACATAACCCTAACCCTAGGTCCAATCGTAACCCTAACCGGATCTCTAACCCTAGCCCTCAACATAACCCTAACCCTAGGTCCAATCGTAAGCATAAACGGATCTCTATCCCTGCCCCTCAACATAACCCTAACCCTAGGTCCAATCGTAACCCTAACCGGATCTCGAACCCTAGCCCTCAACATAACCCTAACCCTAGGTCCAATCGTAAGCATAAACGGATCTCTATCCCTGCCCCTCAACATAACCCTAACCCTAGGTCCAATCGTAAGCATAACCGGATCTCTAACCCTGGCCCTCAACATAACCCTAACCCTAGGTCCAATCGTAACCCTAACCGGATCTCTAACCCTAGCCCTCAACATAACCCTAACCCTAGGTCCAATCGTAACCCTAACCGGATCTCTAACCCTAGCCCTCAACATAACCCTAACCCTAGGTCCAATCGTAAGCATAACCGGATCTCTAACCCTAGCCCTCAACATAACCCTAACTCTAGGTCCAATCGTAACCCTAACCGGATCGCTAACCCTAGCCCTCAACATAACCCTAACCCTAGGTCCAATCGTAAGCATAACCGGATCTCTAACCCTAGCCCTCAACATAACCCTAACTCTAGGTCCAATCGTAACCCTAACCGGATCGCTAACCCTAGCCCTCAACATAACCCTAACCCTAGGTCCAATCGTAAGCATAACCGGATCTCTAACCCTAGCCCTCAACATAACCCTAATCCTAGGTCCAATCGTAACCCTAACCGGATCTCTAACCCTGGCCCTCAACATAACCCTAACCCTAGGTCCAATCGTAACCCTAACCGGATCTCTAACCCTAGCCCTCAACATAACCCTAACCCTAGGTCCAATCGTAACCCTAACCGGATCTCTAACCCTAGCCCTCAACATAACCCTAACCCTAGGTCCAATCGTAACCCTAACCGGATTTCTAACCCTAACCCTCAACATAACCCTAACCCTAGGTCCAATCGTAACCCTAATCGGATCTCTAACCCTAGCCCTCAACATAACCCTAAGCCTAGGTCCAATCGTAAGCATAACCAGATCTCTAACCCTAGCCCTCAACATAACCCTAACCCTAGGTCCAATCGTAACCCTAACCGGATCGCTAACCCTAGCCCTCAACATAACCCTAACGCTAGGTCCAATCGTAAGCATAACCGGATCTCTAACCCTGGCCCTCAACATAACCCTAACCCTAGGTCCAATAGTAACCCTAACCGGATCTCTAACCCTAGCCCTCAACATAACCCTAACCCTAGGTCCAATCGTAACCCTAACCGGATCTCTAACCCTAGCCCTCAACATAACCCTAACCCTAGGTCCAATCGTAAGCATAAACGGATCTCTATCCCTGCCCCTCAACATAACCCTAACCCTAGGTCCAATCGTAACCCTAACCGGATCTCTAACCCTAGCCCTCAACATAACCCTAACCCTAGGTCCAATCGTAAGCATAAACGGATCTCTATCCCTGCCCCTCAACATAACCCTAACCCTAGGTCCAATCGTAACCCTAACCGGATCTCTAACCCTAGCCCTCAACATAACCCTAACCCTAGGTCCAATCGTAAGCATAACCGGATCTCTAACCCTAGCCCTCAACATAACCCTAACCCTAGGTCCAATCGTAACCCTAACCGGATCGCTAACCCTAGCCCTCAACATAACCCTAACCCTAGGTCCATTCGTAAGCATAACCGGATCTCTAACCCTAGCCCTCAACATAACCCTAACCCTAGGTCCAATCGTAACCCTAACCGGATCTCTAAACCTAGCCCTCAACATAACCCTAACCCTATGTCCAATCGTAACCCTAACCGGATCTCTAAACCTAGCCCTCAACATAACCCTAACCCTAGGTCCAATCGTAACCCTAACCGGATCGCTAATCCTAGCCCTCAACATAACCCTAACCCTAGGTCCAATCGTACCCCTAACCGGATCGCTAACCCTAGCCCTCAACATAACCCTAACCCTAGGTCCAATCGTAACCCTAAACGGATCTCTAACCCTAGCCCTCAACATAACACTAACCCTAGGTCCAATCGTAACCCTAACCGGATCTCTAAACCTATCCCTCAACATAACACTAACCCTAGGTCCAATCGTAACCCTAAAAGTCTCTCTAACCCTAGCCCTCAACATAACCCTAACCCTAGGTCCAATCGTAACCCTAACCGGATCTCTAACCCTAGCCCTCAACATAACCCTAACCCTAGGTCCAATCGTAACCCTAACCGGATCTCTAACCCTAGCCCTCAACATAACCCTAACCCTAGGTCCAATCGTAAGCATAACCGGATCTCTAACCCTAGCCCTCAACATAACCCTAACTCTAGGTCCAATCGTAACCCTAACCGGATCGCTAACCCTAGCCCTCAACATAACCCTAACCCTAGGTCCAATCGTAAGCATAACCGGATCTCTAACCCTAGCCCTCAACATAACCCTAACCCTAGGTACAATCGTAACCCTAACCGGATCTCTAAACCTAGCCCTCAACATAACCCTAACCCTAGGTCCAATCGTAATTCTAACCGGATCTCTAACCCTAGCCCTCAACATAACCCTAACCCTAGGTCCAATCGTAACCCTAACCGGATCTCTAACCCTAGCCCTCAACATAACCCTAATCCTAGGTCCAATCGTAACCCTAACCGGATCTCTAACCCTGGCCCTCAACATAACCCTAACCCTAGGTCCAATCGTAACCCTAACCGGATCTCTAACCCTAGCCCTCAACATAACCCTAACCCTAGGTCCAATCGTAACCCTAACCGGATCTCTAACCCTAGCCCTCAACATAACCCTAACCCTAGGTCCAATCGTAACCCTAACCGGATTTCTAACCCTAACCCTCAACATAACCCTAACCCTAGGTCCAATCGTAACCCTAATCGGATCTCTAACCCTAGCCCTCAACATAACCCTAAGCCTAGGTCCAATCGTAAGCATAACCAGATCTCTAACCCTAGCCCTCAACATAACCCTAACCCTAGGTCCAATCGTAACCCTAACCGGATCGCTAACCCTAGCCCTCAACATAACCCTAACGCTAGGTCCAATCGTAAGCATAACCGGATCTCTAACCCTGGCCCTCAACATAACCCTAACCCTAGGTCCAATAGTAACCCTAACCGGATCTCTAACCCTAGCCCTCAACATAACCCTAACCCTAGGTCCAATCGTAACCCTAACCGGATCTCTAACCCTAGCCCTCAACATAACCCTAACCCTAGGTCCAATCGTAAGCATAACCGGATCTCTCACCCTAGCCCTCAACATAACCCTAACCCTAGGTCCAATCGTAACCCTAACCGGATCGCTAACCCTAGCCCTCAACATAACCCTAACCCTAGGTCCAATCTTAAGCATAACCGGATCTCTAACCCTAGCCCTCAACATAACCCTAACCCTAGGTCCAATCGTAACCCTAACCGGATCTCTAACCCTAGCCCTCAACATAACCCTAACCCTAGGTCCAATCGTAACTCTAACCGGATCTCTAACCCTAGCCCTCAACATAACCCTAACCCTAGGTCCAATCGTAAGCATAAACGGATCTCTATCCCTGCCCCTCAACATAACCCTAACCCTAGGTCCAATCGTAACCCTAACCGGATCTCTAACCCTAGCCCTCAACATAACCCTAACCCTAGGTCCAATCGTAAGCATAAACGGATCTCTATCCCTGCCCCTCAACATAACCCTAACCCTAGGTCCAATCGTAACCCTAACCGGATCTCGAACCCTAGCCCTCAACATAACCCTAACCCTAGGTCCAATCGTAAGCATAAACGGATCTCTATCCCTGCCCCTCAACATAACCCTAACCCTAGGTCCAATCGTAAGCATAACCGGATCTCTAACCCTGGCCCTCAACATAACCCTAACCCTAGGTCCAATCGTAACCCTAACCGGATCTCTAACCCTAGCCCTCAACATAACCCTAACCCTAGGTCCAATCGTAACCCTAACCGGATCTCTAACCCTAGCCCTCAACATAACCCTAACCCTAGGTCCAATCGTAAGCATAACCGGATCTCTAACCCTAGCCCTCAACATAACCCTAACTCTAGGTCCAATCGTAACCCTAACCGGATCGCTAACCCTAGCCCTCAACATAACCCTAACCCTAGGTCCAATCGTAAGCATAACCGGATCTCTAACCCTAGCCCTCAACATAACCCTAACTCTAGGTCCAATCGTAACCCTAACCGGATCGCTAACCCTAGCCCTCAACATAACCCTAACCCTAGGTCCAATCGTAAGCATAACCGGATCTCTAACCCTAGCCCTCAACATAACCCTAATCCTAGGTCCAATCGTAACCCTAACCGGATCTCTAACCCTGGCCCTCAACATAACCCTAACCCTAGGTCCAATCGTAACCCTAACCGGATCTCTAACCCTAGCCCTCAACATAACCCTAACCCTAGGTCCAATCGTAACCCTAACCGGATCTCTAACCCTAGCCCTCAACATAACCCTAACCCTAGGTCCAATCGTAACCCTAACCGGATTTCTAACCCTAACCCTCAACATAACCCTAACCCTAGGTCCAATCGTAACCCTAATCGGATCTCTAACCCTAGCCCTCAACATAACCCTAAGCCTAGGTCCAATCGTAAGCATAACCAGATCTCTAACCCTAGCCCTCAACATAACCCTAACCCTAGGTCCAATCGTAACCCTAACCGGATCGCTAACCCTAGCCCTCAACATAACCCTAACGCTAGGTCCAATCGTAAGCATAACCGGATCTCTAACCCTGGCCCTCAACATAACCCTAACCCTAGGTCCAATAGTAACCCTAACCGGATCTCTAACCCTAGCCCTCAACATAACCCTAACCCTAGGTCCAATCGTAACCCTAACCGGATCTCTAACCCTAGCCCTCAACATAACCCTAACCCTAGGTCCAATCGTAAGCATAACCGGATCTCTCACCCTAGCCCTCAACATAACCCTAACCCTAGGTCCAATCGTAACCCTAACCGGATCTCTAACCCTAGCCCTCAACATAACCCTAACCCTAGGTCCAATCGTAACCCTAACCGGATCTCTAACCCTAGCCCTCAACATAACCCTAACCCTAGGTCCAATCGTAAGCATAAACGGATCTCTATCCCTGCCCCTCAACATAACCCTAACCCTAGGTCCAATCGTAACCCTAACCGGATCTCTAACCCTAGCCCTCAACATAACCCTAACCCTAGGTCCAATCGTAAGCATAAACGGATCTCTATCCCTGCCCCTCAACATAACCCTAACCCTAGGTCCAATCGTAACCCTAACCGGATCTCGAACCCTAGCCCTCAACATAACCCTAACCCTAGGTCCAATCGTAAGCATAAACGGATCTCTATCCCTGCCCCTCAACATAACCCTAACCCTAGGTCCAATCGTAAGCATAACCGGATCTCTAACCCTGGCCCTCAACATAACCCTAACCCTAGGTCCAATCGTAACCCTAACCGGATCTCTAACCCTAGCCCTCAACATAACCCTAACCCTAGGTCCAATCGTAACCCTAACCGGATCTCTAACCCTAGCCCTCAACATAACCCTAACCCTAGGTCCAATCGTAAGCATAACCGGATCTCTAACCCTAGCCCTCAACATAACCCTAACTCTAGGTCCAATCGTAACCCTAACCGGATCGCTAACCCTAGCCCTCAACATAACCCTAACCCTAGGTCCAATCGTAAGCATAACCGGATGTCTAATCCTAGCCCTCAACATAACCCTAACCCTAGGTCCAATCGTAACCCTAACCGGATCTCTAAACCTAGCCCTCAACATAACCCTAACCCTAGGTCCAATCGTAATTCTAACCGGATCTCTAACCCTAGCCCTCAACATAACCCTAACCCTAGGTCCAATCGTAACCCTAACCGGATCTCTAACCCTAGCCCTCAACATAACCCTAACCCTAGGTCCAATCGTAACCCTAACCGGATTTCTAACCCTAACCCTCAACATAACCCTAACCCTAGGTCCAATCGTAACCCTAACCGGATCTCTAACCCTAGCCCTCAACATAACCCTAAGCCTAGGTCCAATCGTAAGCATAACCAGATCTCTAACCCTAGCCCTCAACATAACCCTAACCCTAGGTCCAATCGTAACCCTAACCGGATCGCTAACCCTAGCCCTCAACATAACCCTAACGCTAGGTCCAATCGTAAGCATAACCGGATCTCTAACCCTGGCCCTCAACATAACCCTAACCCTAGGGCCAATAGTAACCCTAACCGGATCTCTAACCCTAGCCCTCAACATAACCCTAACCCTAGGTCCAATCGTAACCCTAACCGGATCTCTAACCCTAGCCCTCAACATAACCCTAACCCTAGGTCCAATCGTAAGCATAACCGGATCTCTCACCCTAGCCCTCAACATAACCCTAACCCTAGGTCCAATCGTAACCCTAACCGGATCGCTAACCCTAGCCCTCAACATAACCCTAACCCTAGGTCCAATCTTAAGCATAACCGGATCTCTAACCCTAGCCCTCAACATAACCCTAACCCTAGGTCCAATCGTAACCCTAACCGGATCTCTAACCCTAGCCCTCAACATAACCCTAACCCTAGGTCCAATCGTAACCCTAACCGGATCTCTAACCCTAGCCCTCAACATAACCCTAACCCTAGGTCCAATCGTAAGCATAAACGGATCTCTATCCCTGCCCCTCAACATAACCCTAACCCTAGGTCCAATCGTAACCCTAACCGGATCTCTAACCCTAGCCCTCAACATAACCCTAACCCTAGGTCCAATCGTAACCCTAACCGGATCTCTAACCCTAGCCCTCAATATAACCCTAACCCTAGGTCCAATCGTAAGCATAACCGGATCTCTCACCCTAGCCCTCAACATAACCCTAACCCTAGGTCCAATCGTAACACTAACCGGATCGCTAACCCTAGCCCTCAACATAACCCTAACCCTAGGTCCAATCTTAAGCATAACCGGATCTCTAACCCTAGCCCTCAACATAACCCTAACCCTAGGTCCAATCGTAACCCTAACCGGATCTCTAACCCTAGCCCTCAACATAACCCTAACCCTAGGTCCAATCGTAACCCTAACCGGATCTCTAACCCTAGCCCTCAACATAACCCTAACCCTAGGTCCAATCGTAAGCATAAACGGATCTCTATCCCTGCCCCTCAACATAACCCTAACCCTAGGTCCAATCGTAACCCTAACCGGATCTCTAACCCTAGCCCTCAACATAACCCTAACCCTAGGTCCAATCGTAAGCATAAACGGATCTCTATCCCTGCCCCTCAACATAACCCTAACCCTAGGTCCAATCGTAACCCTAACCGGATCTCGAACCCTAGCCCTCAACATAACCCTAACCCTTGGTCCAATCGTAAGCATAAACGGATCTCTATCCCTGCCCCTCAACATAACCCTAACCCTAGGTCCAATCGTAAGCATAACCGGATCTCTAACCCTGGCCCTCAACATAACCCTAACCCTAGGTCCAATCGTAAGCATAACCGGATCTCTAACCCTAGCCCTCAACATAACCCTAACTCTAGGTCCAATCGTAACCCTAACCGGATCGCTAACCCTAGCCCTCAACATAACCCTAACCCTAGGTCCAATCGTAAGCATAACCGGATCTCTAACCCTAGCCCTCAACATAACCCTAACCCTAGGTACAATCGTAACCCTAACCGGATCTCTAAACCTAGCCCTCAACATAACCCTAACCCTAGGTCCAATCGTAATTCTAACCGGATCTCTAACCCTAGCCCTCAACATAACCCTAACCCTAGGTCCAATCGTAACCCTAACCGGATCTCTAACCCTAGCCCTCAACATAACCCTAACCCTAGGTCCAATCGTAAGCATAACCGGATCTCTAACCCTGGCCCTCAACATAACCCTAACCCTAGGTCCAATCGTAACCCTAACCGGATCTCTAACCCTAGCCCTCAACATAACCCTAACCCTAGGTCCAATCGTAACCCTAACCGGATCTCTAACCCTAGCCCTCAACATAACCCTAACCCTAGGTCCAATCGTAACCCTAACCGGATCTCTAACCCTAACCCTCAACATAACCCTAACCCTAGGTCCAATCGTAACCCTGACCGGATCTCTAACCCTAGCCCTCAACATAACCCTAAGCCTAGGTCCAATCGTAAGCATAACCAGATCACTAACCCTAGCCCTCAACATAACCCTAACCCTAGGTCCAATCGTAACCCTAACCGGATCGCTAACCCTAGCCCTCAACATAACCCTAACGCTAGGTCCAATCGTAAGCATAACCGGATCTCTAACCCTGGCCCTCAACATAACCCTAACCCTAGGTCCAATAGTAACCCTAACCGGATCTCTAACCCTAGCCCTCAACATAACCCTAACCCTAGGTCCAATCGTAACCCTAACCGGATCTCTAACCCTAGCCCTCAACATAACCCTAACCCTAGGTACAATCGTAACCCTAACCGGATCTCTAAACCTAGCCCTCAACATAACCCTAACCCTAGGTCCAATCGTAATTCTAACCGGATCTCTAACCCTAGCCCTCAACATAACCCTAACCCTAGGTCCAATCGTAACCCTAACCGGATCTCTAACCCTAGCCCTCAACATAACCCTAACCCTAGGTCCAATCGTAAGCATAACCGGATCTCTAACCCTGGCCCTCAACATAACCCTAACCCTAGGTCCAATCGTAACCCTAAACGGATCTCTAACCCTAGCCCTCAACATAACCCTAACCCTAGGTCCAATCGTAACCCTAACCGGATCTCTAACCCTAGCCCTCAACATAACCCTAACCCTAGGTCCAATCGTAACCCTAACCGGATCTCTAACCCTAACCCTCAACATAACCCTAACCCTAGGTCCAATCGTAACCCTGACCGGATCTCTAACCCTAGCCCTCAACATAACCCTAAGCCTAGGTCCAATCGTAAGCATAACCAGATCTCTAACCCTAGCCCTCAACATAACCCTAACCCTAGGTCCAATCGTAACCCTAACCGGATCGCTAACCCTAGCCCTCAACATAACCCTAACGCTAGGTCCAATCGTAAGCATAACCGGATCTCTAACCCTGGCCCTCAACATAACCCTAACCCTAGGTCCAATAGTAACCCTAACCGGATCTCTAACCCTAGCCCTCAACATAACCCTAACCCTAGGTCCAATCGTAACCCTAACCGGATCTCTAACCCTAGCCCTCAACATAACCCTAACCCTAGGTCCAATCGTAAGCATAACCGGATCTCTCACCCTAGCCCTCAACATAACCCTAACCCTAGGTCCAATCGTAACCCTAACCGGATCGCTAACCCTAGCCCTCAACATAACCCTAACCCTAGGTCCAATCTTAAGCATAACCGGATCTCTAACCCTAGCCCTCAACATAACCCTAACCCTAGGTCCAATCGTAACCCTAACCGGATCTCTAACCCTAGCCCTCAACATAACCCTAACCCTAGGTCCAATCGTAACCCTAACCGGATCTCTAACCCTAGCCCTCAACATAACCCTAACCCTAGGTCCAATCGTAAGCATAAACGGATCTCTATCCCTGCCCCTCAACATAACCCTAACCCTAGGTCCAATCGTAACCCTAACCGGATCTCTAACCCTAGCCCTCAACATAACCCTAACCCTAGGTCCAATCGTAAGCATAAACGGATCTCTATCCCTGCCCCTCAACATAACCCTAACCCTAGGTCCAATCGTAACCCTAACCGGATCTCGAACCCTAGCTCTCAACATAACCCTAACCCTAGGTCCAATCGTAAGCATAAACGGATCTCTATCCCTGCCCCTCAACATAACCCTAACCCTAGGTCCAATCGTAAGCATAACCGGATCTCTAACCCTGGCCCTCAACATAACCCTAACCCTAGGTCCAATCGTAACCCTAACCGGATCTCTAACCCTAGAACTCAACATAACCCTAACCCTAGGTCCAATCGTAACCCTAACCGGATCTCTAACCCTAGCCCTCAACATAACCCTAACCCTAGGTCCAATCGTAAGCATAACCGGATCTCTAACCCTAGCCCTCAACATAACCCTAACTCTAGGTCCAATCGTAACCCTAACCGGATCGCTAACCCTAGCCCTCAACATAACCCTAACCCTAGGTCCAATCGTAAGCATAACCGGATCTCTAATCCTAGCCCTCAACATAACCCTAACCCTAGGTCCAATCGTAACCCTAACCGGATCTCTAAACCTAGCCCTCAACATAACCCTAACCCTAGGTCCAATCGTAATTCTAACCGGATCTCTAACCCTAGCCCTCAACATAACCCTAACCCTAGGTCCAATCGTAACCCTAACCGGATCTCTAACCCTAGCCCTCAACATAACCCTAACCCTAGGTCCAATCGTAAGCATAACCGGATCTCTAACCCTGGCCCTCAACATAACCCTAACCCTAGGTCGAATCGTAACCCTAACCGGATCTCTAACCCTGGCCCTCAACATAACCCTAACCCTAGGTCCAATCGTAACCCTAACCGGATCTCTAACCCTAGCCCTCAACATAACCCTAACCCTAGGTCCAATCGTAAGCATAACCGGATCTCTAACCCTAGCCCTCAACATAACCCTAACCCTAGGTCCAATCGTAACCCTAACCGGATCGCTAACCCTAGCCCTCAACATAACCCTAACCCTAGGTCCATTCGTAAGCATAACCGGATCTCTAAACCTAGCCCTCAACATAACCCTAACCCTAGGTCCAATCGTAACCCTAACCGGATCTCTAAACCTAGCCCTCAACATAACCCTAACCCTATGTCCAATCGTAACCCTAACCGGATCTCTAAAGCTAGCCCTCAACATAACCCTAACCCTAGGTCCAATCGTAACCCTAACCGGATCGCTAATCCTAGCCCTCAACATAACCCTAACCCTAGGTCCAATCGTACCCCTAACCGGATCGCTAACCCTAGCCCTCAACATAACCCTAACCCTAGGTCCAATCGTAACCCTAAACGGATCTCTAACCCTAGCCCTCAACATAACACTAACCCTAGGTCCAATCGTAACCCTAACCGGATCTCTAAACCTATCCCTCAACATAACACTAACCCTAGGTCCAATCGTAACCCTAACAGTCTCTCTAACCCTAGCCCTCAACATAACCCTAACCCTAGGTCCAATCGTAACCCTAACCGGATCTCTAACCCTAGCCCTCAACATAACCCTAACCCTAGGTCCAATCGTAAGCATAACCGGATCTCTAACCCTAGCCCTCAACATAACCCTAACTCTAGGTCCAATCGTAACCCTAACCGGATCGCTAACCCTAGCCCTCAACATAACCCTAACCCTAGGTCCAATCGTAAGCATAACCGGATCTCTAACCCTAGCCCTCAACATAACCCTAACCCTAGGTCCAATCGTAACCCTAACCGGATCTCTAACCCTGGCCCTCAACATAACCCTAACCCTAGGTCCAATCGTAACCCTAACCGGATCTCTAACCCTAGCCCTCAACATAACCCTAACCCTAGGTCCAATCGTAACCCTAACCGGATCTCTAACCCTAGCCCTCAACATAACCCTAACCCTAGGTCCAATCGTAACCCTAACCGGATTTCTAACCCTAACCCTCAACATAACCCTAACCCTAGGTCCAATCGTAACCCTAATCGGATCTCTAACCCTAGCCCTCAACATAACCTTAAGCCTAGGTCCAATCGTAAGCATAACCAGATCTCTAACCCTAGCCCTCAACATAACCCTAACCCTAGGTCCAATCGTAACCCTAACCGGATCGCTAACCCTAGCCCTCAACATAACCCTAACGCTAGGTCCAATCGTAAGCATAACCGGATCTCTAACCCTGGCCCTCAACATAACCCTAACCCTAGGTCCAATAGTAACCCTAACCGGATCTCTAACCCTAGCCCTCAACATAACCCTAACCCTAGGTCCAATCGTAACCCTAACCGGATCTCTAACCCTAGCCCTCAACATAACCCTAACCCTAGGTCCAATCGTAAGCATAACCGGATTCTCACCCTAGCCCTCAACATAACCCTAACCCTAGGTCCAATCGTAACCCTAACCGGATCGCTAACCCTAGCCCTCAACATAACCCTAACCCTAGGTCCAATCGTAAGCATAACCGGATCTCTAACCCTAGCCCTCAACATAACCCTAACTCTAGGTCCAATCGTAACCCTAACCGGATCGCTAACCCTAGCCCTCAACATAACCCTAACCCTAGGTCCAATCGTAAGCATAACCGGATCTCTAACCCTAGCCCTCAACATAACCCTAACCCTAGGTACAATCGTAACCCTAACCGGATCTCTAAACCTAGCCCTCAACATAACCCTAACCCTAGGTCCAATCGTAATTCTAACCGGATCTCTAACCCTAGCCCTCAACATAACCCTAACCCTAGGTCCAATCGTAACCCTAACCGGATCTCTAACCCTAGCCCTCAACATAACCCTAATCCTAGGTCCAATCGTAACCCTAACCGGATCTCTAACCCTGGCCCTCAACATAACCCTAACCCTAGGTCCAATCGTAACCCTAACCGGATCTCTAACCCTAGCCCTCAACATAACCCTAACCCTAGGTCCAATCGTAACCCTAACCGGATCTCTAACCCTAGCCCTCAACATAACCCTAACCCTAGGTCCAATCGTAACCCTAACCGGATTTCTAACCCTAACCCTCAACATAACCCTAACCCTAGGTCCAATCGTAACCCTAATCGGATCTCTAACCCTAGCCCTCAACATAACCCTAAGCCTAGGTCCAATCGTAAGCATAACCAGATCTCTAACCCTAGCCCTCAACATAACCCTAACCCTAGGTCCAATCGTAACCCTAACCGGATCGCTAACCCTAGCCCTCAACATAACCCTAACGCTAGGTCCAATCGTAAGCATAACCGGATCTCTAACCCTGGCCCTCAACATAACCCTAACCCTAGGTCCAATAGTAACCCTAACCGGATCTCTAACCCTAGCCCTCAACATAACCCTAACCCTAGGTCCAATCGTAACCCTAACCGGATCTCTAACCCTAGCCCTCAACATAACCCTAACCCTAGGTCCAATCGTAAGCATAACCGGATTCTCACCCTAGCCCTCAACATAACCCTAACCCTAGGTCCAATCGTAACCCTAACCGGATCGCTAACCCTAGCCCTCAACATAACCCTAACCCTAGGTCCAATCTTAAGCATAACCGGATCTCTAACCCTAGCCCTCAACATAACCCTAACCCTAGGTCCAATCGTAACCCTAACCGGATCTCTAACCCTAGCCCTCAACATAACCCTAACCCTAGGTCCAATCGTAACCCTAACCGGATCTCTAACCCTAGCCCTCAACATAACCCTAACCCTAGGTCCAATCGTAAGCATAAACGGATCTCTATCCCTGCCCCTCAACATAACCCTAACCCTAGGTCCAATCGTAACCCTAACCGGATCTCTAACCCTAGCCCTCAACATAACCCTAACCCTAGGTCCAATCGTAAGCATAAACGGATCTCTATCCCTGCCCCTCAACATAACCCTAACCCTAGGTCCAATCGTAACCCTAACCGGATCTCGAACCCTAGCCCTCAACATAACCCTAACCCTAGGTCCAATCGTAAGCATAAACGGATCTCTATCCCTGCCCCTCAACATAACCCTAACCCTAGGTCCAATCGTAAGCATAACCGGATCTCTAACCCTGGCCCTCAACATAACCCTAACCCTAGGTCCAATCGTAACCCTAACCGGATCTCTAACCCTAGCCCTCAACATAACCCTAACCCTAGGTCCAATCGTAACCCTAACCGGATCTCTAACCCTAGCCCTCAACATAACCCTAACCCTAGGTCCAATCGTAAGCATAACCGGATCTCTAACCCTAGCCCTCAACATAACCCTAACTCTAGGTCCAATCGTAACCCTAACCGGATCGCTAACCCTAGCCCTCAACATAACCCTAACCCTAGGTCCAATCGTAAGCATAACCGGATCTCTAATCCTAGCCCTCAACATAACCCTAACCCTAGGTCCAATCGTAACCCTAACCGGATCTCTAAACCTAGCCCTCAACATAACCCTAACCCTAGGTCCAATCGTAATTCTAACCGGATCTCTAACCCTAGCCCTCAACATAACCCTAACCCTAGGTCCAATCGTAACCCTAACCGGATCTCTAACCCTAGCCCTCAACATAACCCTAACCCTAGGTCCAATCGTAACCCTAACCGGATTTCTAACCTTAACCCTCAACATAACCCTAACCCTAGGTCCAATCGTAACCCTAATCGGATCTCTAACCCTAGCCCTCAACATAACCCTAAGCCTAGGTCCAATCGTAAGCATAACCGGATCTCTAACCCTGGCCCTCAACATAACCCTAACCCTAGGTCCAATAGTAACCCTAACCGGATCTCTAACCCTAGCCCTCAACATAACCCTAACCCTAGGTCCAATCGTAACCCTAACCGGATCTCTAACCCTAGCCCTCAACATAACCCTAACCCTAGGTCCAATCGTAAGCATAACCGGATCTCTCACCCTAGCCCTCAACATAACCCTAACCCTAGGTCCAATCGTAACCCTAACCGGATCGCTAACCCTAGCCCTCAACATAACCCTAACCCTAGGTCCAATCTTAAGCATAACCGGATCTCTAACCCTAGCCCTCAACATAACCCTAACCCTAGGTCCAATCGTAAGCATAAACGGATCTCTATCCCTGCCCCTCAACATAACCCTAACCCTAGGTCCAATCGTAACCCTAACCGGATCTCTAACCCTAGCCCTCAACATAACCCTAACCCTAGGTCCAATCGTAAGCATAAACGGATCTCTATCCCTGCCCCTCAACATAACCCTAACCCTAGGTCCAATCGTAACCCTAACCGGATCTCGAACCCTAGCCCTCAACATAACCGTAACCCTAGGTCCAATCGTAAGCATAAACGGATCTCTATCCCTGCCCCTCAACATAACCCTAACCCTAGGTCCAATCGTAAGCATAACCGGATCTCTAACCCTGGCCCTCAACATAACCCTAACCCTAGGTCCAATCGTAAGCATAACCGGATCTCTAACCCTAGCCCTCAACATAACCCTAACTCTAGGTCCAATCGTAACCCTAACCGGATCGCTAACCCTAGCCCTCAACATAACCCTAACCCTAGGCCCAATCGTAAGCATAACCGGATCTCTAACCCTAGCCCTCAACATAACCCTAACCCTAGGTACAATCGTAACCCTAACCGGATCTCTAAACCTAGCCCTCAACATAACCCTAACCCTAGGTCCAATCGTAATTCTAACCGGATCTCTAACCCTAGCCCTCAACATAACCCTAACCCTAGGTCCAATCGTAACCCTAACCGTCTCTCTAACCCTAGCCCTCAACATAACCCTAACCCTAGGTCCAATCGTAAGCATAACCGGATCTCTAACCCTGGCCCTCAACATAACCCTAACCCTAGGTCCAATCGTAACCCTAACCGGATCTCTAACCCTAGCCCTCAACATAACCCTAACCCTAGGTCCAATCGTAACCCTAACCGGATCTCTAACCCTAGCCCTCAACATAACCCTAACCCTAGGTCCAATCGTAACCCTAACCGGATCTCTAACCCTAACCCTCAACATAACCCTAACCCTAGGTCCAATCGTAACCCTGACCGGATCTCTAACCCTAGCCCTCAACATAACCCTAAGCCTAGGTCCAATCGTAAGCATAACCAGATCTCTAACCCTAGCCCTCAACATAACCCTAACCCTAGGTCCAATCGTAACCCTAACCGGATCGCTAACCCTAGCCCTCAACATAACCCTAACGCTAGGTCCAATCGTAAGCATAACCGGATCTCTAACCCTGGCCCTCAACATAACCCTAACCCTAGGTCCAATAGTAACCCTAACCGGATCTCTAACCCTAGCCCTCAACATAACCCTAACCCTAGGTCCAATCGTAACCCTAACCGGATCTCTAACCCTAGCCCTCAACATAACCCTAACCCTAGGTACAATCGTAACCCTAACCGGATCTCTAAACCTAGCCCTCAACATAACCCTAACCCTAGGTCCAATCGTAATTCTAACCGGATCTCTAACCCTAGCCCTCAACATAACCCTAACCCTAGGTCCAATCGTAACCCTAACCGGATCTCTAACCCTAGCCCTCAACATAACCCTAACCCTAGGTCCAATCGTAAGCATAACCGGATCTCTAACCCTGGCCCTCAACATAACCCTAACCCTAGGTCCAATCGTAACCCTAACCGGATCTCTAACCCTAGCCCTCAACATAACCCTAACCCTAGGTCCAATCGTAACCCTAACCGGATCTCTAACCCTAGCCCTCAACATAACCCTAACCCTAGGTCCAATCGTAACCCTAACCGGATCTCTAACCCTAACCCGCAACATAACCCTAACCCTAGGTCCAATCGTAACCCTGACCGGATCTCTAACCCTAGCCCTCAACATAACCCTACCCTAGGTCCAATCATAACCGTAACCGGATCTCTAACCCTAGACCTCAACATAACCTTAACCCTAGGTCCAATCGTAAGCATAACCGGATCTCTAACCCTGGCCCTCAACATAACCCTAACCCTAGGTCCAATCGTAACCCTAACCAGATCTCTAACCCTAGCCCTCAACATAACCCTAACCCTAGTTCCAATCGTAACCCTAACCAGATCTCTAACCCTAGCCCTCAACATAACTCTAACCCTAGGTCCAATCGTAAGCATAACCGGATCTCTAACCCTAGCCCTCAACATAACCCTAACCCTAGGTCCAATCGTAACACTAGCCGGATCGCTAACCCTAACCCTCAACATAACCCTAACCCTAGGTCCAATCGTAACCCTAACCGGATCTCTAACCCTAGCCCTCAACATAACCCTAACCCTAGGTCCAATCGTAACCCTAACCGGATCTCTAACCCTAGCGCTCAACATAACCCTAACCCTAGGTCCAATCGTAACCCTAACCGGATCTCAAACCCTAGCCCTCAACATAACCCTAACCCTAGGTCCAATCGTAAGCATAACCGGATCTCTAACCCTAGCCCTCAACATAACCCTAGCCTAGGTCCAATCGTAACCGTAACCGGATCTCTAACCCTAGTCCTCAACATAACCTTAACCCTAGGTCCAATCGTAAACCTAACCGTTTCTCTAACCCTAGCCCTCAACATAACCCTCACTCTAGGTCCAATCGTAACCCTTACCGGATCTATAACCCTAGCCCTCAATATAACCCGAACCCTAGGTCAAATCGTAACCCTAACCGGATCTCTAACCCTAGCCCTCAACATAACCCAAACCCTAGGTAAAATCGTAAGCATAACCGGATCTCTAACCCTAGCCCTCAACATAACCCTAACCCTAGGTCCAATCGTAACCCTAACCGGATCTCTAACCCTAGCCCTCAACATAACCCTAACCCTAGGTAAAATGGTAAGCATAACCGGATCTCTAACCCTAGCCCTCAACATAACCCTAACTCTAGGTCCAGTCGTAGCCCTAACCGGATCTCTAACCCTAGCCCTCAACATAACCCTAACCCTAGGTCCAATCGTAACCCTAACCGTTTCTCTAACCCTAGAGCTCAACATAACCCTCACTCTAGGTCCAATCGTAACCCTTACCGGATCTCTAACCCTAGCCCTCAACATAACCCTAACCCTAGGTCCAATCGTAACCCTTACCGGATCTCTAACCCTAGCCCTCAACATAACCCTAACCCTAGGTCCAATCGTAACCCTAAACGGATCTCTAACCCTAGCCCTCAACATAACCCTAACCCTAGGTCCAATCGTAACCCTAACCGGATTTCTAACCCTAGCCCTCAACATAACCCTAACCCTAGGTGAAATCGTAACCCTAACCGGATCTCTAACCCTAGCCCTCAACATAACCCTAACCCTAGGTCCAATCGTAACCCTAACCGGATCTCTAACCCTAGCCCTCAACATAACCCTAACCCTAGGTCCAATCGTAATCCTAACCGGATCGCTAACCCTAGCCCTCAACATAACCCTTACCCTAGGTCCAATCGTACCCCTAACCGGATCGCTAACCCTAGCCCTCAACATAACCCTAACCCTAGGTCCAATCGTAACCCTAACCGGATCTCTAACCCTAGCCCTCAACATAACCCTAACCCTAGGTCCAATCGTAACCCTAACCGGATCTCTAAACCTATCCCTCAACATAACCCTAACCCTAGGTCCAATCGTATCCCTAACAGTCTCTCTAACCCTAGCCCTCAACATAACCCTAACCCTAGGTCCAATCATAACCCTAACCGGATCTCTAACCCTAGCCCTCAACATAACCCTAACCCTAGGTCCAATCGTAACCCTAACCGGATCTCTAAACCTATCCCTCAACATAACCCTAACCCTAGGTCCAATCGTAATCCTAACCGGATCTCTAACCCTAGCCCTCAACATAACCCTAACCCTAGGTCCAATCGTAACCCTAACCGGATCTCTAACCCTAGTCCTCAACATAACCCTAACCCTAGGTCCAATCGTAACCCTAACCGGATCTCTAACCCTAGCCCTCAACATAACCCTAACCCTAGGTCCAATCCTAACCCTAACAGTCTCTCTAACGCTAGCCCTCAACATAACTCTAACCCTAGGTCCAATCATAACCCTAACCGGATCTCTAACCCTAGCCCTCAACATAACCCTAACCCTAGGTCCAATCGTAACCCTAACCGGATCTCTAACCCTAGCCCTCAACATAACCCTAACCCTAGGTCCAATCGTAACCCTAACCAGATCTCTAACAAGAGCCCTCAACATAACCCTAACCCTAGGTCCAATCGTAACCCTAACCGGATCTCTAACCCTAGCTCTCAACATAACCCTAACCCTAGGTCCAATCGTAACCCTAACCGGATCTCTAACCCTAGCCCTCAACATAACCCTAACCCTAGGTCCAATCGTAACCCTAACCGGATCGCTAACCCTAGGCCTCAACATAACCCTAACCCTAGGTCCAATCGTAACCCTAACCGGATCTCTAACCCTAGCCCTCAACATAACCCTAACCCTAGGTCCAATCGTAAGCATAACCGGATCTCTAATCCTAACCCTCAACATAACCCTAACCTTAGGTCCAATCGTAACCCTAACCGGATCGCTAACCCTAGCCCTCAACATAACCCTAACCCTAGGTCCAATCGTACCCCTAACCGGATCGCTAACCCTATCCCTCAACATAACCCTAACCCTAGGTCCAATCGTAACCCTAACCGGATCTCTAACCGTAGCCCTCAACATAACCCTAACCCTAGGTCCAATCGTAACCCTAACCGGATCTCTAACCCTAGCCCTCAACATAACCGTAACCCTAGATCCAATCGTAACCCTAACCGGATCTCTAACCCCAGCCCTCAACATAACCCTAACCGTAGGTCCAATCGTAACCCTAACCGGATCGCTAACCCTAGCCCTCAACATAACCCTAACCCTAGGTCCAATCGTAACCCTAACCGGATCTCTAACCCTAGCCCTCAACATAACCCTAACCCTAGGTCCAATCGTAACCCTAAGCGGATCTCTAACCCTAGCGCCCAACATAACCCTAACCCTAGGTCCAATCGTAACCCTAACAGTCTCTCTAACCATAGCCCTCAACATAACCCTAACACTAGGTGCACTCATAACCCTAACCAGATCTCTAACCCTAGCCCTCAACATAACCCTAACCCTAGGTAAAATCGTAAGCATAACCGGATCTCTAACCCTAGCCCTCAACATAACCCTAACCCTAAGTAAAATCGTAAGCATAACCGTTTCTCTAACCCTAGCCCTCAACATAACCCTCACTCTAGGTCCAATCGTAACCCTTACCGGATCTCTAACCCTAGCCCTCAACATAACCCTAACCCTAGGTCCAATCGTAACCCTAACCGGATCTCTAACCCTAGCCCTCAACATAACCCTAACCCTAGGTAAAATCGTAAGCATAACCGGATCTCTAACCCTAGCCCTCAACATAACCCTAACTCTAGGTCCAGTCGTAGCCCTAACCGGATCTCTAACCCTAGCCGTCAACATAACCCTAACCCTAGGTCCAATCGTAACCCTAACCGTTTCTCTAATCCTAGCCCTCAACATAACCCTCACTCTAGGTCCAATCGTAACCCTTACCGGATCTCTAACCCTAGCCCTCAACATAACCCTAACCCTAGGTCCAATCCTAACCCTTACCGGATCTCTAACCCTAGCCCTCAACATAACCCTAACCCTAGGTCCAATCGTAACCCTAAACGGATCTCTAACCCTAGCCCTCAACATAACCCTAACCCTAGGTCCAATCGTAACCCTAACCGGATCTCTAACCCTAGCCCTCAACATAACCCTAACCCTAGGTGAAATCGTAACCCTAACCGGATCTCTAACCCTAGCTCTCAACATAACCCTAACACTAGGTCCAATCGTAACCCTAACCGGATCTCTAACCCTAGCCCTCAACATAACCCTAACCCTAGGTCCAATCGTAACCCTAACCGGATCGCTAACCCTAGCCCTCAACATAACCCTTACCCTAGGTCCAATCGTACCCCTAACCGGATCGCTAACCCTAGCCCTCAACATAACCCTAACCCTAGGTCCAATCGTAACCCTAACCGGATCTCTAAACCTAGCCCTCAACATAACCCTAACCCTAGGTCCAATCGTAACCCTAACCGGATCTCTAAACCTATCCCTCAACATAACCCTAACCCTAGGTCCAATCGTATCCCTAACAGTCTCTCTAACCCTAGCCCTCAACATAACCCTAACCCTAGGTCCAATCATAACCCTAAACGGATCTCTAACCCTAGCCCTCAACATAACCCTAACCCTAGGTCCAATCGTAACCCTAACCGGATCTCTAAACTTATCCCTCAACATAACCCTAACCCTAGGTCCAAACGTAACCCTAACCGGATCTCTAACCCTAGCCCTCAACATAACCCTAACCCTAGGTCCAATCGTAACCCTAACCGGATCTCTAACCCTAGCCCTCAACATAACCCTAACCCTAGGTCCAATCGTAACCCTAACCGGATCTCTAACCCTAGCCCTCAACATAACCCTAACCCTAGGTCCAATCGTAACCCTAACAGTCTCTCTAACGCTAGCCCTCAACATAACTCTAACCCTAGGTCCAATCATAACCCTAACCGGATCTCTAAACCTATCCGTCAACATAACCCTAACCCTAGGTCCAATCGTAACCCTACCGGATCTCTAAACCTATCCCTCAACATAACCCTAACCCTAGGTCCAATCGTAACCCTAACCGGATCTCTAACCCTAGCCCTCAACATAACCCTAACCCTAGGTCCAATCGTAACCCTAACCGGATCTCTAAACCTATCCCTCAACATAACCCTAACCCTAGGTCCAATCGTAACCCTAACCGGATCTCTAACCCTAGCCCTCAACATAACCCTAACCCAAGGTCCAGTCGTAGCCCTAACCGGATCTCTAACCCTAGCCCTCAACATAACCCTAACCCTAGGTCCAATCGTAACCCTAACCGTTTCTCTAACCCTAGCCCTCAACATAACCCTCACTCTAGGTCCAATCGTAACCCTAACCGGATCTCTAACCCTAGCCCTCAAGATAACACTAACCCTAGGTCCAATCGTAACCCTAACCGGATCTCTAACCCTAGCCCTCAATATAACCCTAACCCTAGGTCCAATCTTAAGCATAACCGGATCTCTAACCCTAGCGCCCAACATAACACTAACCCTAGGTCCAATCGTAAGCATAACCGGATCTCAAACCCTAGCCCACAACATAACCCTAACCCTAGGTCCAATCGTAACCCTAACCGGATCTCTAACCCTAGCCCTCAACATAACCCTAACCCTAGGTCCAATCGTAACCCTAACCGGATCTCTAACCCTAGCCCTCAACATAACCCTACCCTAGGTCCAATAGTAACCGTAACCGGATCTCTAACCCTAGACCTCAACATAACCTTAACCCTAGGTCCAATCGTAAGCATAACCGGATCTCTAACCCTGGCCCTCAACATAACCCTAACCCTAGGTCCAATCGTAACCCTAACCAGATCTCTAACCCTAGCCCTCAACATAACCCTAACCCTAGTTCCAATCGTAACCCTAACGAGATCTCTAACCCTAGCCCTCAACATAACTCTAACCCTAGGTCCAATCGTAAGCATAACCGGATCTCTAACCCTAGCCCTCAACATAACCCTAACCCTAGGTCCAATCGTAACACTAGCCGGATCGCTAACCCTAACCCTCAACATAACCCTAACCCTAGGTCCAATCGTAACCCTAACCGGATCTCTAACCCTAGCCCTCAACATAACCCTAACCCTAGGTCCAATCGTAACCCTAACTGGATCTCTAACCCTAGCGCTCAACATAACCCTAACCCTAGGTCCAATCGTAACCCTAACCGGATCTCAAACCCTAGCCCTCAACATAACCCTAACCCTAGGTCCAATCGTAAGCATAACCGGATCTCTAACCCTAGCCCTCAACATAACCCTAGCCTAGGTCCAATCGTAACCGTAACCGGATCTCTAACCCTAGTCCTCAACATAACCTTAACCCTAGGTCCAATCGTAAACCTAACCGGATCTCTAACCATAGCCCTCAACATAACCCTAACCCTAGGTCCAATCGTAAACCTAACCGGATCTCTAACCCTAGCCCTCAACATAACCCTAACCCTAGGTCCAATCGTAAGCATAACCGGATCTCTAACCCTAGCCCTCAACATAACCCTAACCCTAGGTCCAATCGTAACACTAGCCGGATCGCTAACCCTAACCCTCAACATAACCCTAACCCTAGGTCCAATCGTAACCCTCACCGGATCTCTAACCCTAGCCCTCAACATAACCCTAACCCTAGGTCCAATCGTAACCCTAACCGGATCTCTACCCTAGCGCTCAACATAACCCTAACCCTAGGTCCAATTGTAACCCTAACCGGATCTCTAACCCTAGCCCTCAACATAACCCTAACCCTAGGTCCAATCGTAACCCTAACCGGATCTCTAACCCTAGCCCTCAACATAAGCCTAACCCTAGGTCCAATCGTAACCCTAACCGGATCTCTAACCCTAGCCCTCAACATAACCCTAACCCTCGGTCCAATCGTAAGCATAACCGGATCTCTAACCCTGGCCCTCAACATAACCCTAACCCGAGGTCCAATCGTAACCCTAACCGGATCTCTAACCCTAGCCCTCAACATAACCCTAACCCTAGGTCCAATCGTAACCATAACCGGATCTCTAACCCTAGCCCTCAACATAACCCTAACCCTAGGTCCAATCGTAAGCATAACCGGATCTCTAACCCTAGCCCTCAACATAACCCTAACCGTAGGTCCAATCGTAACCCTAACTGGATCTCTAAACCTATCCCTGAACATAACCCTAACCCTAGGTCCAATCGTAACCCTAACCGTCTCTCTAACCCTAGCCCTCAACATAACCCTAACACTAGGTATAATCGTAACCCTAAGCGGATCTCTAACCCTAGCCCTCAACATAACCCTAACCCTAGGTCCAATCGTTACCCTAACCGGATCTCTAACCCTAGCCCTCAACATAACCCTAAACCTAGGTCCAGTCGTAACCCTAACCGGATCTCTAACCCTAGCCCTCAACATAACCCTAACCCAAGGTCCAGGCGTAACCCTTACCGGATCTCTAACCCTAGCCCTCAACATAACCCTAACCCTAGGTCCAATCGTAACCCTAACCGGATCTCTAAACCTAGCCCTCAACATAACCCTAACCCTACGTAAAATCGTAAGCATAACCGGATCTCTAACCCTAGCCCTCAACATAACCCTAACCCTAGGTCCAATCGTAACCCTAACCGGATCTCTAACCCTAGCCCTCAACATAACCCTAACCCTAGGTCCAATCGTAACCCTAACCGGATCTCTAACTCTAGCCCTCAACATAACCCTAACCCTAGGTCCAATCGTAAGCATAACCGGATCTCTAACCTTAGCCCTCGACATAACCCTAACCCTAGGTTCAATCGTAACCCTAACCGGATCTCTAACCCTAGCCCTCAACATAACCCTAACCCTAGGTCCAATCGTAACCCTAACCGGATCTCTAACCCTAGCCTTCAACATAACCCTAACCTTAGGTCCAATAGTAACCTTAACCGGATCGCTAACCCTAGCCCTCAACATAACCCTAACCCTAGGTCCAATCGTAACCCTAACCGGATCTCTAACCCTAGCCCTCAACATAACCCTAACCCTAGGTCCAATCGTAACCCTAACCGGATCTCTAACCCTAGCCCTCAACATAACGCTAACCCTAGGTCCAATCCTAACCATAAACGGATCGCTAACCATAGCCCTCAACATAACCCTAACCCTAGGTCCAATCGTACCCCTAACCGGATCGCTAACCCTAGCCCTCAACATAACCCTAACCCTAGGTCCAATCGTAACCCTAACCGGATCTCTAACCCTAGCCCTCAACCTAACCCTAACCCTAGGTCCAATCGTAACCCTAACCGGATCTCTAACCCTAGCCCTCAACATAACCCTAACCCTACGTCCAATCTTAAGCATAACCGGATCTCTAACCCTAGCGCTCAACATAACCCTAACCCTAGGTCCAATCGTAACCCTAACCGGATCTCTAACCCTAGCCCTCAACAAAACCCTAAACCTAGGTCCAATCGTAAGCATAACCGGATCTCAAACCCTAGCCCACAACATAACCCTAACCCTAGGTCCAATCGTTACCCTAACCGGATCTCTAACCCTAGCCCTCAACATAACCCTAACCCTAGGTCCAATCGTAACCCTAACCGGATCTCTAACCCTAGCCCTCAACATAACCCTAACCCTAGGTCCAATCGTAACCCTAAGCGGATCTCTAACCCTAGCCCTCAACATAACCCTAACCCTAGGTCCAATCGTAAGCATAACCGGATCTCTAACCCTGGCCCTCAACATAACCCTAACCCTAGGTCCAATCGTAACCCTAACCGGATCTCTAACCCTAGCCCTCAACATAACCCTAACCCTAGGTCCAATCGTAACCCTAACTGGATCTCTAACCCTAGCCCTCAACATAACCCTAACCCTAGGTCCAATCGTAACCCTAACCGGATCTCTAACCCTAGCCCTCAACATAACCCTAACCCTAGGTCCAATCGTAACCCTAACCGGATCGCTAACCCTAGCCCTCAACATAACCCTAACCCTAGGTCCAATCGTTCCCCTAACCGGATCGCTAACCCTAGCCCTCAACATAACCCTAACCCTAGGTCCAATCGTAACCCTAACCGGATCTCTAACCCTAGCCCTCAACATAACCCTAACCCTAGGTCAATCGTAACCCTAACCGGATCTCTAAACCTATCCCTCAACATAACCCTAACCCTAGGTCCAATCGTAACCCTAACAGTCTCTCTAACCCTAGCCCTCAACATAACCCTAACCCTAGGTCCAATCATAACCCTAACCGGATCTCTAACCCTAGCCCTCAACATAACCCTAACCCTAGGTCCAATCGTAACCCTAACAGGATCTCTAAACCTATCCCTCAACATAACCCTAACCCTAGGTCCAATCGTAACCCTAACCGGATCTCTAACCCTAGCCCTCAACATAACCCTAACTCTAGGTCGAATCGTTACAGTAACCGGATCTCTAACCCTAACCCTCAACATAACCCTAACCCTAGGTCCAATCGTAACCCTAACCGGATCTCTAACCCTAGCCCTCAACATAACCCTAACCCTAGGTCCAATCGTAACCCTAACAGTCTCTCTAAACCTAGCCCTCAACATAACCCTAAGCCTAGGTCCAATCATAACCCTAACCGGATCTCTAACCCTAGCCCTCAACATAACCCTAACCCTAGGTCCAATCGTAACCCTAACCGGATCTCTAAACCTATCCCTCAACATAACCCTAACCCTAGGTCCAATCGTAACCCTCACCGGATCTCTAACCCTAGCCCTCAACATAACCCTAACCCTAGGTCCAATCGTAACCCTAACCGGATCTCTAACCCTAGCCCTCAACATAACCCTAACACAACCTCCAGTCGTAACCCTAACCGGATCGCTAACCCTAGCCCTCAACATAACCCTAACCCTAGGTCCAATCGTAACCCTAACCGGATCTCTAACCCTAGCCCTCAACCTAACCCTAACCGTAGGTCCAATCGTACCCCTAACCGGATCTCTAACCCTAGCCCTCAACATAACCCTAACCCTAGGTCCAATCGTAACCCTAACCGGATCTCTAACCCTAGCCCTCAACATAACCCTAACCCTAGGTCCAATCGTAAGCATAACCGGATCTCAAACCCTAGCCCACAACATAACCCTAACCCTAGGTCCAATCGTAACCCTAAACGGATCTCTAACCCTAGCCCTCAACATAACCCTAACCCTAGGTCCAATCGTAAGCATAGCCGGATCTCTAACCCTGGCCCTCAACATAACCCTAACCCTAGGTCCAATTGTAACCCTAACCGGATCTCTAACCCTAGCCCTCAACATAACCGTAACCCTAGGTCCAATCGTAACCCTAACCGGATCTCTAACCCTAGCCTTCAACATAACCCTAACCTTAGGTCCAATAGTAACCTTAACCGGATCGCTAACCCTAGCCCTCAACATAACCCTAACCCTAGGTCCAATCGTAACCCTAACCGGATCTCTAACCCTAGCCCTCAACATAACCCTAACCCTAGGTCCAATCGTAACCCTAACCGGATCTCTAACCCTAGCCCTCAACATAACGCTAACCCTAGGTCCAATCCTAACCATAAACGGATCGCTAACCATAGCCCTCAACATAACCCTAACCCTAGGTCCAATCGTACCCCTAACCGGATCGCTAACCCTAGCCCTCAACATAACCCTAACCCTAGGTCCAATCGTAACCCTAACCGGATCTCTAACCCTAGCCCTCAACCTAACCCTAACCCTAGGTCCAATCGTAACCCTAACCGGATCTCTAACCCTAGCCCTCAACATAACCCTAACCCTACGTCCAATCTTAAGCATAACCGGATCTCTAACCCTAGCGCTCAACATAACCCTAACCCTAGGTCCAATCGTAACCCTAACCGGATCTCTAACCCTAGCCCTCAACATAACCCTAAACCTAGGTCCAATCGTAAGCATAACCGGATCTCAAACCCTAGCCCACAACATAACCCTAACCCTAGGTCCAATCGTTACCCTAACCGGATCTCTAACCCTAGCCCTCAACATAACCCTAACCCTAGGTCCAATCGTAACCCTAACCGGATCTCTAACCCTAGCCCTCAACATAACCCTAACCCTAGGTCCAATCGTAACCCTAAGCGGATCTCTAACCCTAGCCCTCAACATAACCCTAACCCTAGGTCCAATCGTAAGCATAACCGGATCTCTAACCCTGGCCCTCAACATAACCCTAACCCTAGGTCCAATCGTAACCCTAACCGGATCTCTAACCCTAGCCCTCAACATAACCCTAACCCTAGGTCCAATCGTAACCCTAACTGGATCTCTAACCCTAGCCCTCAACATAACCCTAACCCTAGGTCCAATCGTAACCCTAACCGGATCTCTAACCCTAGCCCTCAACATAACCCTAACCCTAGGTCCAATCGTAACCCTAACCGGATCGCTAACCCTAGCCCTCAACATAACCCTAACCCTAGGTCCAATCGTACCCCTAACCGGATCGCTAACCCTAGCCCTCAACATAACCCTAACCCTAGGTCCAATCGTAACCCTAACCGGATCTCTAACCCTAGCCCTCAACATAACCCTAACCCTAGGTCAATCGTAACCCTAACCGGATCTCTAAACCTATCCCTCAACATAACCCTAACCATAGGTCCAATCGTAACCCTAACAGTCTCTCTAACCCTAGCCCTCAACATAACCCTAACCCTAGGTCCAATCATAACCCTAACCGGATCTCTAACCCTAGCCCTCAACATAACCCTAACCCTAGGTCCAATCGTAACCCTAACCGGATCTCTAAACCTATCCCTCAACATAACCCTAACCCTAGGTCCAATCGTAACCCTAACCGGATCTCTAACCCTAGCCCTCAACATAACCCTAACTCTAGGTCGAATCGTTACAGTAACCGGATCTCTAACCCTAACCCTCAACATAACCCTAACCCTAGGTCCAATCGTAACCCTAACCGGATCTCTAACCCTAGCCCTCAACATAACCCTAACCCTAGGTCCAATCGTAACCCTAACAGTCTCTCTAAACCTAGCCCTCAACATAACCCTAAGCCTAGGTCCAATCATAACCCTAACCGGATCTCTAACCCTAGCCCTCAACATAACCCTAACCCTAGGTCCAATCGTAACCCTAACCGGATCTCTAAACCTATCCCTCAACATAACCCTAACCCTAGGTCCAATCGTAACCCTCACCGGATCTCTAACCCTAGCCCTCAACATAACCCTAACCCTAGGTCCAATCGTAACCCTAACCGGATCTCTAACCCTAGCCCTCAACATAACCCTAACCCTAGGTCCAATCGTAACCCTAACCGGATCGCTAACCCTAGCCCTCAACATAACCCTAAACCTAGGTCCAATCGTAACCCTAACCGGATCTCTAACCTAGCCCTCAACCTAACCCTAACCGTAGGTCCAATCGTACCCCTAACCGGATCTCTAACCCTAGCCCTCAACATAACCCTAACCCTAGGTCCAATCGTAACCCTAACCGGATCTCTAACCCTAGCCCTCAACATAACCCTAACCCTAGGTCCAATCGTAAGCATAACCGGATCTCAAACCCTAGCCCACAACATAACCCTAACCCTAGGTCCAATCGTAACCCTAAACGGATCTCTAACCCTAGCCCTCAACATAACCCTAACCCTAGGTCCAATCGTAAGCATAGCCGGATCTCTAACCCTGGCCCTCAACATAACCCTAACCCTAGGTCCAATTGTAACCCTAACCGGATCTCTAACCCTAGCCCTCAACATAACCGTAACCCTAGGTCTAATCGTAACCATAACCGGATCTCTAACCCTAGCCCTCAACATAACCCTAACCCTAGGTCCAATCGTAAGCATAACCGGATCTCTAACCCTAGCCCTCAACATAACCCTAACCCTAGGTCCAATCGTAACCCTAACCGGATCGCTTACCCTAGCCCTCAACATAACCCTAACCCTAGGTCCAATCGTAACCCTAACCGGATCTCTAACCCTAGCCCTCAACATAACCCTAACCCTAGGTCCAATCGTAACCCTAACCGGATCTCTAACCCTAGCGCTCAACATAACCTTAACCCTAGGTCCAATCGTAACCCTAACCGGATCTCTAACCCTAGCCCTCAACATTACCCTAACCCTAGGTCCAATCGTAAGCATAACCGGATCTCTAACCCTAGCCCTCAACATAACCCTAATCCAAGGTCCAATCGTAACCCTAACCGGATCTCAAACCCTAGCCCACAACATAACCCTAACCCTAGGTCCAATCGTAAGCATAAACGGATCTCTATCCCTGCCCCTCAACATAACCCTAACCCTAAGTCCAATCGTAACCCTAACCGGATCTCTAACCTTAGCCCTCAACATAACCCTAACTCTAGGTCCAATGGTAACCCTAACCGGATCTCTAACCCTAGCCCTCAACATAACCCTAACCCTAGGTCCAATCGTAGGCATAACCGGATCTCTAACCCTAGCCCTCAACATAACCCTAACCCTAGGTCCAATCGTAACCCTAACCGGATCTCTAACCCTAGCCCTCAACATAACCCTAACCCTAGGTCCAATCGTAACCCTAACCGGATCTCTAAACCTAGCCCTCAACATAACCCTAACCCTAGGTCCAATCGTAAGCATAACCAGATCTCTAACCCTAGCCCTCAACATAACCCTAACCCTAGGTTCAATCGTAACCCTAACCGGATCGCTAACCCTAGCCCTCAACATAACCCTAACGCTAGGTCCAATCGTAAGCATAACCGGATCTCTAACCCTGGCCCTCAACATAACCCTAACCCTAGGTCCAATAGTAACCCTAACCGGATCTCTAACCCTAGCCCTCAACATAACCCTAACCCTAGGTCCAATCGTAGGCATAACCGGATCTCTAACCCTAGCCCTCAACATAACCCTAACCCTAAGTCCAATCGTAACCCTAACCGGATCGCTAACCCTAGCCCTCAACATAACCCTAACCCTAGGTCCAATCTTAAGCATAACCGGATCTCTAACCCTAGCCCTCAACATAACCCTAACCCTAGGTCCAATCGTAACCCTAACCGGATCTCTAACCCTAGCCCTCAACATAACCCTAACCCTAGGTCCAATCGTAACCCTAACCGGATCTCTAAACCTAGCCCTCAACATAACCCTAACCCTAGGTCCAATCGTAAGCATAAACGGATCTCTATCCCTGCCCCTCAACATAACCCTAACCCTAGGTCCAATCGTAACCCTAACCGGATCTCTAACCCTAGCCCTCAACATAACCTTAACCCTAGGTCCAATCGTAACCCTAAACGGATCTCTAACCCTAGCCCTCAACATAACCCTAACCCTAGGTCCAATCGTAAGCATAACCGGATCTCTAACCCTGGCCCTCAACATAACCCTAACCCTAGGTCCAATCGTAACCCTAACCGGATCTCTAACCCTAGCCCTCAACATAACCCTAACCCTAGGTCCAATCGTAACCCTAACCGGATCTCTAACCCTAGCCCTCAACATAACCCTAACCCTAGGTCCAATCGTAAGCATAACCGGATCTCTAACCCTAGCCCTCAACATAACCATAACTCTAGGTCCAATGGTAACCCTAACCGGATCTCTAACCCTAGCCCTCAACATAACCCTAACCCTAGGTCCAATCGTAGGCATAACCGGATCTCTAACCCTAGCCCTCAACATAACCCTAACCCTAAGTCCAATCGTAACCCTAACCGGATCGCTAACCCTAGCCCTCAACATAACCCTAACCCTAAGTCCAATCTTAAGCATAACCGGATCTCTAACCCTAGCCCTCAACATAACCCTAACCCTAGGTCCAATCGTAACCCTAACCGGATCTCTAACCCTAGCCCTCAACATAACCCTAACCCTAGGTCCAATCGTAACCCTAACCGGATCTCTAAACCTAGCCCTCAACATAACCCTAACCCTAGGTCCAATCGTAAGCATAAACGGATCTCTATCCCTGCCCCTCAACATAACCCTAACCCTAGGTCCAATCGTAACCCTAACCGGATCTCTAACCCTAGCCCTCAACATAACCTTAACCCTAGGTCCAATCGTAACCCTAAACGGATCTCTAACCCTAGCCCTCAACATAACCCTAACCCTAGGTCCAATCGTAAGCATAACCGGATCTCTAACCCTGGCCCTCAACATAACCCTAACCCTAGGTCCAATCGTAACCCTAACCGGATCTCTAACCCTAGCCCTCAACATAACCCTAACCCTAGGTCCAATCGTAACCCTAACCGGATCTCTAACCCTAGCCCTCAACATAACCCTAACCCTAGGTCCAATCGTAAGCATAACCGGATCTCTAACCCTAGCCCTCAACATAACCCTAACTCTAGGTCCAATGGTAACCCTAACCGGATCGCTAACCCTAGCCCTCAACATAACCCTAACCCTAGGTCCAATCATAAGCATAACCGGATCTCTAACCCTAGCCCTCAACATAACCCTAACCCTAGGTCCAATCGTAACCCTAACCGGATCGCTAACCCTAGCCCTCAACATAACCCTAACCCTAGGTCCAATCGTACCCCTAACCGGATCGCTAACCCTAGCCCTCAACATAACCCTAACCCTAGGTCCAATCGTAACCCTAACCGGATCTCTAACCCTAGCCCTCAACATAACCCTAACCATAGGTCAATCGTAACCCTAACCGGATCTCTAAACCTATCCCTCAACATAACCCTAACCCTAGGTCCAATCGTAACCCTAACCGGATCTCTAACCCTAGCGCTCAACATAACCCTAACTCTAGGTCGAATCGTTACAGTAACCGGATCTCTAACCCTAACCCTCAACATAACCCTAACCCTAGGTCCAATCGTAACCCTAACCGGATCTCTAACCCTAGCCCTCAACATAACCCTAACCCTAGGTCCAATCGTAACCCTAACAGTCTCTCCAAACCTAGCCCTCAACATAACCCTAAGCCTAGGTCCAATCATAACCCTAACCGGATCTCTAACCCTAGCCCTCAACATAACCCTAACCCTAGGTCCAATCGTAACCCTAACCGGATCTCTAAACCTATCCCTCAACATAACCCTAACCCTAGGTCCAATCGTAACCCTCACCGGATCTCTAACCCTAGCCCTCAACATAACCCTAACCCTAGGTCCAATCGTAACCCTAACCGGATCTCTAACCCTAGCCCTCAACATAACCCTAACCCTAGGTCCAATCGTAACCCTAACCGGATCTCTAACCCTAGCCCTCAACATAACCCTAACCCTAGGTCCAATCTTAAGCATAACCGGATCTCTAACCCTAGCGCTCAACATAACCCTAACCCTAGGTCCAATCGTAACCCTAACCGGATCTCTAACCCTAGCCCTCAACATAACCCTAACCCTAGGTCCAATCGTAACCCTAACCGGATCTCTAAACCTATCCCTCAACATAACCCTAACCCTAGGTCCAATCGTAACCCTCACCGGATCTCTAACCCTAGCCCTCAACATAACCCTAACCCTAGGTCCAATCGTAACCCTAACCGGATCTCTAACCCTAGCCCTCAACATAACCCTAACCCTAGGTCCAATCGTAACCCTAACCGGATCTCTAACCCTAGCCCTCAACATAACCCTAACCCTAGGTCCAATCTTAAGCATAACCGGATCTCTAACCCTAGCGCTCAACATAACCCTAACCCTAGGTCCAATCGTAACCCTAACCGGATCTCTAACCCTAGCCCTCAACATAACCCTAACCCTAGGTCCAATCGTAAGCATAACCGGATCTCAAACCCTAGCCCACAACATAACCCTAACCCTAGGTCCAATCGTATCCCTAAACGGATCTCTAACCCTAGCCCTCAACATAACCCTAACCCTAGGTCCAATCGTAAGCATAACCGGATCTCTAACCCTGGCCCTCAACATAACCCTAACCCTAGGTCCAATCGTAACCCTAACCGGATCTCTAACCCTAGCCCTCAACATAACCGTAACCCTAGGTCCAATCGTAACCATAACCGGATCTCTAACCCTAGCCCTCAACATAACCCTAACCCTAGGTCCAATCGTAAGCATAACCGGATCTCTAACCCTAGCCCTCAACATAACCCTAACCCTAGGTCCAATCGTAACCCTAACCGGATCGCTAACCCTAGCCCTCAACATAACCCTAACCCTAGGTCCAATCGTAACCCTAACCGGATCTCTAACCCTAGCCCTCAACATAACCCTAACCCTAGGTCCAATCGTAACCCTAACCGGATCTCTAACCCTAGCGCTCAACATAACCTTAACCCTAGGTCCAATCGTAACCCTAACCGGATCTCTAACCCTAGCCCTCAACATTACCCTAACCCTAGGTCCAATCGTAAGCATAACCGGATCTCTAACCCTAGCCCTCAACATAACCCCAACCCAAGGTCCAATCGTAACCCTAACTGGATCTCAAACCCTAGCCCACAACATAACCCTAACCCTAGGTCCAATCGTAACCCTAACCGGATCTCTAACCCTAGCCCTCAACATAACCCTAACCCTAGGTCCAATCGTAACCCTAACCGGATCTCTAACCCTAGCCCTCAACATAACCCTAACCCTAGGTCCAATCGTAACCCTAACCGGATCTCTAACCCTAGCCCTCAACATAACCCTAACCCTAGGTCCAATCGTAAGCATAACCGGATCTCTAACCCTGGCCCTCAACATAACCCTAACCCTAGGTCCAATCGTAACCCTAACCGGATCTCTAACCCTAGCCCTCAACATAACCCTAACCCTAGGTCCAATCGTAACCCTAACCGGATCTCTAAACCTAGCCCTCAACATAACCCTAACCCTAGGTCCAATCGTAAGCATAACCAGATCTCTAACCCTAGCCCTCAACATAACCCTAACCCTAGGTCCAATCGTAACCCTAACCGGATCGCTAACCCTAGCCCTCAACATAACCCTAACGCTAGGTCCAATCGTAAGCATAACCGGATCTCTAACCCTGGCCCTCAACATAACCCTAACCCTAGGTCCAATAGTAACCCTAACCGGATCTCTAACCCTAGCCCTCAACATAACCCTAACCCTAGGTCCAATCGTAACCCTAACCGGATCTCTAACCCTAGCCCTCAACATAACCCTAACCCTAGGTCCAATCGTAAGCATAACCGGATCTCTAACCCTAGCCCTCAACATAACCCTAACCCTAAGTCCAATCGTAACCCTAACCGGATCGCTAACCCTAGCCCTCAACATAACCCTAACCCTAGGTCCAATCTTAAGCATAACCGGATCTCTAACCCTAGCCCTCAACATAACCCTAACCCTAGGTCCAATCGTAACCCTAACCGGATCTCTAACCCTAGCCCTCAACATAACCCTAACCCTAGGTCCAATCGTAACCCTAACCGGATCTCTAACCCTAGCCCTCAGCATAACCCTAACCCTAGGTCCAATCGTAAGCATAAACGGATCTCTATCCCTGCCCCTCAACATAACCCTAACCCTAGGTCCAATCGTAACCCTAACCGGATCTCTAACCCTAGCCCTAAACATAACCTTAACCCTAGGTCCAATCGTAACCCTAACCGGATCTCTAACCCTAGCCCTCAACATAACCCTAACCCTAGGTCCAATCGTAAGCATAACCGGATCTCTAACCCTAGCCCTCAACATAACCCTAACTCTAGGTCCAATGGTAACCCTAACCGGATCGCTAACCCTAGCCCTCAACATAACCCTAACCCTAGGTCCAATCGTAAGCATAACCGGATCTCTAACCCTAGCCCTCAACATAACCCTAACCCTAGGTCCAATCGTAACCCTAACCGGATCTCTAAACCTAGCCCTCAACATAACCCTAACCCTAGGTCCAATCGTACCCCTTACCGGATCGCTAACCCTAGCCCTCAACATAACCCTACCCCTAGGTCCAATCGTAACCCTAACCGGATCTCTAACCCTAGCCCTCAACATAACCCTAACCCTAGGTCCAATCGTAACCCTAACCGGATCTCTAAACCTATCCCTCAACATAACACTAACCCTAGGTCCAATCGTAACCCTAACAGTCTCTCTAACCCTAGCCCTCAACATAACCCTAACCCTAGGTCCAATCGTAAGCATAACCGGATCTCTAACCCTAGCCCTCAACATAACCCTAACCCGAGGTCCAATCGTAACCCTAACGGGATCGCTAACCCTAGCCCTCAACATAACCCTAACCCTAGGTCCAATCGTAACCCTAACCGGATCTCTAAACCTAGCCCTCAACATAACCCTAACCCTAGGTCCAATCGTAATTCTAACCGGATCTCTAACCCTAGCCATCAACATAACCCTAACCCTAGGTCCAATCGTAACCCTAACCGGATCGCTAACCCTAGCCCTCAACATAACCCTAACCCTAGGTCCAATCGTAACCCTAACCGGATCGCTAACCCTAGCCCTCAACATAACCCTAACCCTAGGTCCAATCGTACCCCTAACCGGATCGCTAACCCTAGCCCTCAACATAACCCTAACCCTAGGTCCAATTGTAACCCTAACCGGATCTCTAAACCTATCCCTCAACATAACACTAACCCTAGGTCCAATCGTAACCCTAACAGTCTCTCTAACCCTAGCCCCCAACATAACCCTAACCCTAGGTCCAATCGTAAGCATAAGCGGATCTCTAACCCTAGCCCTCAACATAACCCTAACCCTAGGTCCAATCGTAAGCATAACCGGATCTCTAGCCCTGGCCCTCAACATAACCCTAACCCTAGGTCCAATCGTAAGCATAACCGGATCTCTAGCCCTGGCCCTCAACATAACCCTAACCCTAGGTCCAATCGTAAGCATAACCGGATCTCTAACCCTAGCCCTCAACATAACCCTAACCCTAGGTCCAATCGTAACCCTAACGGGATCGCTAACCCTAGCCCTCAACATAACCTTAACCCTAGGTCCAATCGTAAGCATAACCGGATCTCTAACCCTAGCCCTCAACATAACCCTAACCCTAGGTCCAATCGTAACCCTAACCGGATCTCTAACCCTAGCCCTCAACATAACCCTAACCCTAGGTCCAATCGTAAGCATAACCGGATCTCTAATCCTGGCCCTCAACATAACCCTAACCCTAGGTCCAATCGTAACCCTAACCGGATCTCTAACCCTAGCCCTCAACATAAACCTAACCCTAGGTCCAATCGTAACCCTAACCGGATCTCTAACCCTAGCCCTCAACATAACCCTAACCCTAGGTCCAATCGTAAGCATAACCGGATCTCTAACCCTAGCCCTCAACATAACCCTAACCCTAGGTCCAATCGTAACCTTAACCGGATCGCTAACCCTAGCCCTCAACATAACCCTAACCCTAGGTCCAATCGTAACCCTAACCAGATCTCTAAACCTATCCCTCAACATAACACTAACCCTAGGTCCAATCGTAACCCTAACAGTCTCTCTAACCCTAGCCCTCAACATAACCCTAACCCTAGGTCCAATCTTAAGCATAACCGGATCTCTAACCCTAGCGCTCAACATAACCCTAACCCTAGGTCCAATCGTAACCCTAACCGGATCTCTAACCCTAGCCCTCAACATAACCCTAACCCTAGGTCCAATCGTAACCCTAACCGGATCTCTAAACCTATCCCTCAACATAACACTAACCCTAGGTCCAATCGTAACCCTAACAGTCTCTCTAACCCTAGCCCTCAACATAACCCTAACCCTAGGTCCAATCGTAACCCTAACCGGATCTCTAACCCTAGCCCTCAACATAACCCTAACCCTAGGTCCAATCGTAACCCTAACCGGATCTCTAACCCTAGCCCTCAACATAACCCTAACCCTAGGTCCAATCGTAAGCATAACCGGATCTCTAACCCTAGCCCTCAACATAACCCTAACCCTAGGTCCAATCGTAACCTTAACCGGATCGCTAACCCTAGCCCTCAACATAACCCTAACCCTAGGTCCAATCGTAACCCTAACCAGATCTCTAAACCTATCCCTCAACATAACACTAACCCTAGGTCCAATCGTAACCCTAACAGTCTCTCTAACCCTAGCCCTCAACATAACCCTAACCCTAGGTCCAATCTTAAGCATAACCGTATCTCTAACCCTAGCGCTCAACATAACCCTAACCCTAGGTCCAATCGTAACCCTAACCGGATCTCTAACCCTAGCCCTCAACATAACCCTAACCCTAGGTCCAATCGTAACCCTAACCAGATCTCTAAACCTATCCCTCAACATAACACTAACCCTAGGTCCAATCGTAACCCTAACAGTCTCTCTAACCCTAGCCCTCAACATAACCCTAACCCTAGGTCCAATCGTAACCCTAACCGGATCTCTAAACCGATCCCTCAACATAACACTAACCCTAGGTCCAATCGTAACCCTAACAGTCTCTCTAACCCTAGCCCTCAACATAACCCTAACCCTAGGTCCAATCGTAAGCATAACCGGATCTCTAACCCTAGCCCTCAACATAACCCTAACCCTAGGTCCAATCGTAACCCTAACCGGATCGCTAACCCTAGCCCTCAACATAACCCTAACCCTAGGTCCAATCGTAACCCTAACCGGATCTCTAAACCTAGCCCTCAACATAACCCTAACCCTAGGTCCAATCGTAATTCTAACCGGATCTCTAACCCTAGCCATCAACATAACCCTAACCCTAGGTCCAATCGTAACCCTAACCGGATCGCTAACCCTAGCCCTCAACATAACCCTAACCCTAGGTCCAATCGTAACCCTAACAGGATCGCTAACCCTAGCCCTCAACATAACCCTAACACTAGGTCCAATCGTACCCCTAACCGGATCGCTAACCCTAGCCCTCAACATAACCCTACCCCTAGGTCCAATCGTAACCCTAACCGGATCTCTAACCCTAGCCCTCAACATAACCCTAACCCTAGGTCCAATCGTAACCCTAACCGGATCTCTAAACCTATCCCTCAACATAACACTAACCCTAGGTCCAATCGTAACCCTAACAGTCTCTCTAAACCTAGCCCTCAACATAACCCTAACCCTAGGTCCAATCGTAAGCATAACCGGATCTCTAACCCTAGCCCTCAACATAACCCTAACCCTAGGTCCAATCGTAACCCTAACGGGATCGCTAACCCTAGCCCTCAACATAACCCTAACCCTAGGTCCAATCGTAAGCATAACCGGATCTCTAACCCTAGCCCTCAACATAACCCTAACCCTAGGTCCAATCGTAACCCTAACCGGATCTCTAAACCTAGCCCTCAACATAACCCTAACCCTAGGTCCAATCCTAAGCATAACCGGATCTCTAGCCCTGGCCCTCAACATAACCCTAACCCTAGGTCCAATCGTAAGCATAACCGGATCTCTAACCCTAGCCCTCAACATAACCCTAACCCTAGGTCCAATCGTAACCCTAACGGGATCGCTAACCCTAGCCCTCAACATAACCCTAACCCTAGGTCCAATCGTAAGCATAACCGGATCTCTAACCCTAGCCCTCAACATAACCCTAACCCTAGGTCCAATCGTAACCCTAACCGGATCTCTAAACCTAGCCCTCAACATAACCCTAACCCTAGGTCCAATCGTAAGCATAACCGGATCTCTAATCCTGGCCCTCAACATAACCCTAACCCTAGGTCCAATCGTAACCCTAACCGGATCTCTAACCCTAGCCCTCAATATAACCCTAACCCTAGGTCCAATCGTAACCCTAACCGGATCTCTAACCCTAGCCCTCAACATAACCCTAACCCTAGGTCCAATCGTAAGCATAACCGGATCTCTAACCCTAGCCCTCAACATAACCCTAACCCTAGGTCCAATCGTAACCTTAACCGGATCGCTAACCATAGCCCTCAACATAACCCTAACCCTAGGTCCAATCGTAACCCTAACCAGATCTCTAAACCTATCCCTCAACATAACCCTAACCCTAGGTCCAATCGTAACCCTACCCGGATCGCTAACCCTAGCCCTCAACATAACCCTAACCCTAGGTCCAATCGTAACCCTAACCGGATCTCTAACCCTAGCCCTCAACATAACCCTAACCCTCGGTCCAATCGTAACCCTAACCGGATCTCTAACCCTAGCCCTCAACATAACCCTAACCCTAGGTCCAATCGTAAGCATAACCGGATCTCTAACCCTAGCCCTCAACATAACCCTAACCTTAGGTCCAATCGTAACCCTAACCGGATCTCAAACCCTAGCCCACAACATAACCCTAACCCTAGGTCCAATCGTAACCCTAACCGGATCTCTAACCCTAGCCCTCAACATAACCCTAACCCTAGGTCCAATCGTAACCCTAACCGGATCTCTAACCCTGGCCCTCAACATAACCCTACCCCTAGGTCCAATCGTAACCCTAACAGGATCTCTAACCCTAGCCCTCAACATAACCCTAACCCTAGGTCCAATCGTAACCCTAACCGGATCGCTAACCCTAGCCCTCAACATAACCCTAACGCTAGGTCCAATCGTAAGCATAACCGGATCTCTAACCCTGGCCCTCAACATAACCCTAACCCTAGGTCCAATAGTAACCCTAACCGGATCTCTAACCCTAGCCCTCAACATAACCCTAACCCTAGGTCCAATCATAACCCTAACCGGATCTCTAACCCTAGCCCTCAACATAACCCTAACCCTAGGTCCAATCGTAAGCATAACCGGATCTCTAACCCTAGCCCTCAACATAACCCTAACCCTAGGTCCAATCGTAACCCTAACCGGATCGCTAACCCTAGCCCTCAACATAACCCTAACCCTAGGTCCAATCTTAAGCATAACCGGATCTCTAACCCTAGCCCTCAACATAACCCTAATCCTAGGTCCAATCGTAACCCTAACCGGATCTCTAACCCTAGCCCTCAACATAACCCTAAGCCTAGGTCCAATCGTAACCCTAACCGGATCTCTAACCCTAGCCCTCAACATAACCCTAACCCTAGGTCCAATCGTAACCCTAACCGGATCTCTAACCCTAGCCCTCAACATAACCCTAACCCTAGGTCCAATCGTAACCCTAACCGGATCTCTAACCCTAGCCCTCAACATAACCCTAACCCTAGGTCCAATCGTAAGCATAAACGGATCTCTATCCCTGCCCCTCAACATAACCCTAACCCTAGGTCCAATCGTAACCCTAACCGGATCTCTAACCCTAGCCCTCAACATAACCCTAACCCTAGGTCCAATCGTAACCCTAAGCGGATCTCTAACCCTAGCCCTCAACATAACCCTAACCCTAGGTCCAATCGTAAGCATAACCGGATCTCTAACCCTGGCCCTCAACATAACCCTAACCCTAGGTCCAATCGTAACCCTAACCGGATCTCTAACCCTAGCCCTCAACATAACCCTAACCCTAGGTCCAATCGTAACCCTAACCGGATCTCTAACCCTAGCCCTCAACATAACCCTAACCCTAGGTCCAATCGTAAGCATAACCGGATCTCTAACCCTAGCCCTCAACATAACCCTAACTCTAGGTCCAATCGTAACCCTAACCGGATCGCTAACCCTAGCCCTCAACATAACCCTAACCCTAGGTCCAATCGTAAGCATAACCGGATCTCTAACCCTAGCCCTCAACATAACCCTAACCCTAGGTACAATCGTAACCCTAACCGGATCTCTAACCCTAGCCCTCAACATAACTCTAACCCTAGGTCCAATCGTAACCCTAACCGGATCTCTAACCCTAGCCCTCAACATAACCCTAACCCTAGGTCCAATCGTAAGCATAACCGGATCTCTAACCCTAGCCCTCAACATAACCCTAACCTTAGGTCCAATCGTAACCCTAACCGGATCTCAAACCCTAGCCCACAACATAACCCTAACCCTAGGTCCAATCGTAACCCTAACCGGATCTCTAACCCTAGCCCTCAACATAACCCTAACCCTAGGTCCAATCGTAACCCTAACCGGATCTCTAACCCTAGCCCTCAACATAACCCTAACCCTAGGTCCAATCGTAACCCTAACCGGATCTCTAACCCTAGCCCTCAACATAACCCTAACCCTAGGTCCAATCGTAAGCATAACCGGATCTCTAACCCTGGCCCTCAACATAACCCTAGCCCTAGGTCCAATCGTAACCCTAACCGGATCTCTAACCCTAGCCCTCAACATAACCCTAACCCTAGGTCCAATCGTAACCCTAACCGGATCTCTAACCCTAGCCCTCAACATAACCCTAACCCTAGGTCCAATCGTAAGCATAACCAGATCTCTAACCCTAGCCCTCAACATAACCCTAACGCTAGGTCCAATCGTAAGCATAACCGGATCTCTAACCCTGGCCCTCAACATAACCCTAACCCTAGGTCCAATAGTAACCCTAACCGGATCTCTAACCCTAGCCCTCAACATAACCCTAACCCTAGGTCCAATCGTAACCCTAACCGGATCTCTAACCCTAGCCCTCAACATAACCCTAACCCTAGGTCCAATCGTAAGCATAACCGGATCTCTAACCCTAGCCCTCAACATAACCCTAACCCTAGGTCCAATCGTAACCCTAACCGGATCGCTAACCCTAGCCCTCAACATAACCCTAACCCTAGGTCCAATCTTAAGCATAACCGGATCTCTAACCCTAGCCCTCAACATAACCCTAACCCTAGGTCCAATCGTAACCCTAACCGGATCTCTAACCCTAGCCCTCAACATAACCCTAACCCTAAGTCCAATCGTAACCCTAACCGGATCTCTAACCCTAGCCCTCAACATAACCCTAACCCTAGGTCCAATCGTAAGCATAAACGGATCTCTATCCCTGCCCCTCAACATAACCCTAACCCTAGGTCCAATCGTAACCCTAACCGGATCTCTAACCCTAGCCCTCAACATAACCCTAACCCTAGGTCCAATCGTAACCCTAAGCGGATCTCTAACCCTAGCCCTCAACATAACCCTAACCCTAGGTCCAATCGTAAGCATAACCGGATCTCTAACCCTGGCCCTCAACATAACCCTAACCCTAGGTCCAATCGTAACCCTAACCGGATCTCTAACCCTAGCCCTCAACATAACCCTAACCCTAGGTCCAATCGTAAGCATAACCGGATCTCTAACCCTAGCCCTCAACATAACCCTAACTCTAGGTCCAATCGTAACCCTAACCGGATCGCTAACCCTAGCCCTCAACATAACCCTAACCCTAGGTCCAATCGTAAGCATAACCGGATCTCTAACCCTAGCCCTCAACATAACCCTAACCCTAGGTCCAATCGTAATTCTAACCGGATCTCTAACCCTAGCCCTCAACATAACCCTAACCCTAGGTCCAATCGTAACCCTAACCGGATCTCTAACCCTAGCCCTCAACATAACCCTAACCCTAGGTCCAATCGTAACCCTAACCGGATCTCTAACCCTAGCCCTCAACATAACCCTAACCCTAGGTCCAATCGTAAGCATAACCGGATCTCTAACCCTGGCCCTCAACATAACCCTAACCCTAGGTCCAATCGTAACCCTAACCGGATCTCTAACCCTAGCCCTCAACATAACCCTAACCCTAGGTCCAATCGTAACCCTAACCGGATCTCTAACCCTAACCCTCAACATAACCCTAACCCTAGGTCCAATCGTAACCCTGACCGGATCTCTAACCCTAGCCCTCAACATAACCCTAAGCCTAGGTCCAATCGTAAGCATAACCAGATATCTAACCCTAGCCCTCAACATAACCCTAACCCTAGGTCCAATCGTAACCCTAACCGGATCGCTAACCCTAGCCCTCAACATAACCCTAACGCTATTTCCAATCGTAAGCATAACCGGATCTCTAACCCTGGCCCTCAACATAACCCTAACCCTAGGTCCAATAGTAACCCTAACCGGATCTCTAACCCTAGCCCTCAACATAACCCTAACCCTAGGTCCAATCGTAACCCTAACCGGATCTCTAACCCTAGCCCTCAACATAACCCTAACCCTAGGTACAATCGTAACCCTAACCGGATCTCTAAACCTAGCCCTCAACATAACCCTAACCCTAGGTCCAATCGTAATCCTGACCGGATCTCTAACCCTAGCCCTCAACATAACCCTAAGCCTAGGTCCAATCGTAAGCATAACCAGATCTCTAACCCTAGCCCTCAACATAACCCTAACCCTAGGTCCAATCGTAAGCATAACCGGATCTCTAACCCTGGCCCTCAACATAACCCTAACCCTAGGTCCAATCGTAACCCTAACCGGATCTCTAACCCTAGCCCTCAACATAACCCTAACCCTAGGTCCAATCGTAAACCTAACCGGATCTCTAACCCTAGCCCTCAACATAACCCTAACCCTAGGTCCAATCGTAAGCATAACCGGATCTCTAACCCTGGCCCTCAACATAACCCTAACCCTAGGTCCAATCGTAACCCTAACCGGATCTCTAACCCTAGCCCTCAACATAACCCTAACCCTAGGTCCAATCGTAACCCTAACCGGATCTCTAACCCTAACCCTCAACATAACCCTAACCCTAGGTCCAATCGTAACCCTAACCGGATCTCTAACCCTAACCCTCAACATAACCCTAACCCTAGGTCCAATCGTAACCCTGACCGGATCTCTAACCCTAGCCCTCAACATAACCCTAAGCCTAGGTCCAATCGTAAGCATAACCAGATATCTAACCCTAGCCCTCAACATAACCCTAACCCTAGGTCCAATCGTAACCCTAACCGGATCGCTAACCCTAGCCCTCAACATAACCCTAACGCTATTTCCAATCGTAAGCATAACCGGATCTCTAACCCTGGCCCTCAACATAACCCTAACCCTAGGTCCAATAGTAACCCTAACCGGATCTCTAACCCTAGCCCTCAACATAACCCTAACCCTAGGTCCAATCGTAACCCTAACCGGATCTCTAACCCTAGCCCTCAACATAACCCTAACCCTAGGTACAATCGTAACCCTAACCGGATCTCTAAACCTAGCCCTCAACATAACCCTAACCCTAGGTCCAATCGTAATTCTAACCGGATCTCTAACCCTAGCCCTCAACATAACCCTAACCCTAGGTCCAATCGTAACCCTAACCGGATCTCTAACCCTAGCCCTCAACATAACCCTAACCCTAGGTCCAATCGTAAGCATAACCGGATCTCTAACCCTGGCCCTCAACATAACCCTAACCCTAGGTCCAATCGTAACCCTAACCGGATCTCTAACCCTAGCCCTCAACATAACCCTAACCCTAGGTCCAATCGTAACCCTAACCGGATCTCTAACCCTAGCCCTCAACATAACCCTAACCCTAGGTCCAATCGTAACCCTAACCGGATCTCTAACCCTAACCCTCAACATAACCCTAACCCTAGGTCCAATCGTAATCCTGACCGGATCTCTAACCCTAGCCCTCAACATAACCCTAAGCCTAGGTCCAATCGTAAGCATAACCAGATCTCTAACCCTAGCCCTCAACATAACCCTAACCCTAGGTCCAATCGTAACCCTAACCGGATCGCTAACCCTAGCCCTCAACATAACCCTAACCCTAGGTCCAATCGTAAGCATAACCGGATCTCTAACCCTGGCCCTCAACATAACCCTAACCCTAGGTCCAATAGTAACCCTAACCGGATCTCTAACCCTAGCCCTCAACATAACCCTAACCCTAGGTCCAATCGTAACCCTAACCGGATCTCTAACCCTAGCCCTCAACATAACCCTAACCCTAGGTCCAATCGTAAGCATAACCGGATCTCTCACCCTAGCCCTCAACATAACCCTAACCCTAGGTCCAATCGTAACCCTAACCGGATCGCTAACCCTAGCCCTCAACATAACCCTAACCCTAGGTCCAATCTTAAGCATAACCGGATCTCTAACCCTAGCCCTCAACATAACCCTAACCCTAGGTCCAATCGTAACCCTAACCGGATCTCTAACCCTAGCCCTCAACATAACCCTAACCCTAGGTCCAATCGTAACCCTAACCGGATCTCTAACCCTAGCCCTCAACATAACCCTAACCCTAGGTCCAATCGTAAGCATAAACGGATCTCTATCCCTGCCCCTCAACATAACCCTAACCCTAGGTCCAATCGTAACCCTAACCGGATCTCTAACCCTAGCCCTCAACATAACCCTAACCCTAGGTCCAATCGTAAGCATAAACGGATCTCTATCCCTGCCCCTCAACATAACCCTAACCCTAGGTCCAATCGTAACCCTAACCGGATCTCGAACCCTAGCCCTCAACATAACCCTAACCCTAGGTCCAATCGTAAGCATAAACGGATCTCTATCCCTGCCCCTCAACATAACCCTAACCCTAGGTCCAATCGTAAGCATAACCGGATCTCTAACCCTGGCCCTCAACATAACCCTAACCCTAGGTCCAATCGTAAGCATAAGCGGATCTCTAACCCTAGCCCTCAAAATAACCCTAACTCTAGGTCCAATCGTAACCCTAACCGGATCGCTAACCCTAGCCCTCAACATAACCCTAACCCTAGGTCCAATCGTAAGCATAACCGGATCTCTAACCCTAGCCCTCAACATAACCCTAACCCTAGGTACAATCGTAACCCTAACCGGATCTCTAAACCTAGCCCTCAACATAACCCTAACCCTAGGTCCAATCGTAATTCTAACCGGATCTCTAACCCTAGCCCTCAACATAACCCTAACCCTAGGTCCAATCGTAACCCTAACCGGATCTCTAACCCTAGCCCTCAACATAACCCTAACCCTAGGTCCAATCGTAAGCATAACCGGATCTCTAACCCTGGCCCTCAACATAACCCTAACCCTAGGTCCAATCGTAACCCTAACCGGATCTCTAACCCTAGCCCTCAACATAACCCTAACCCTAGGTCCAATCGTAACCCTAACCGGATCTCTAACCCTAGCCCTCAACATAACCCTAACCCTAGGTCCAATCGTAACCCTAACCGGATCTCTAACCCTAACCCTCAACATAACCCTAACCCTAGGTCCAATCGTAACCCTGACCGGATCTCTAACCCTAGCCCTCAACATAACCCTAAGCCTAGGTCCAATCGTAAGCATAACCAGATCTCTAACCCTAGCGCTCAACATAACCCTAACCCTAGGTCCAATCGTAACCCTAACCGGATCGCTAACCCTAGCCCTCAACATAACCCTAACGCTAGGTCCAATCGTAAGCATAACCGGATCTCTAACCCTGGCCCTCAACATAACCCTAACCCTAGGTCCAATAGTAACCCTAACCGGATCTCTAACCCTAGCCCTCAACATAACCCTAACCCTAGGTCCAATCGTAACCCTAACCGGATCTCTAACCCTAGCCCTCAACATAACCCTAACCCTAGGTACAATCGTAACCCTAACCGGATCTCTAAACCTAGCCCTCAACATAACCCTAACCCTAGGTCCAATCGTAATTCTAACCGGATCTCTAACCCTAGCCCTCAACATAACCCTAACCCTAGGTCCAATCGTAACCCTAACCTGATCTCTAACCCTAGCCCTCAACATAACCCTAACCCTAGGTCCAATCGTAAGCATAACCGGATCTCTAACCCTGGCCCTCAACATAACCCTAACCCTAGGTCCAATCGTAACCCTAACCGGATCTCTAACCCTAGCCCTCAACATAACCCTAACCCTAGGTCCAATCGTAACCCTAACCGGATCTCTAACCCTAGCCCTCAACATAACCCTAACCCTAGGTCCAATCGTAACCCTAACCGGATCTCTAACCCTAACCCTCAACATAACCCTAACCCTAGGTCCAATCGTAACCCTGACCGGATCTCTAACCCTAGCCCTCAACATAACCCTAAGCCTAGGTCCAATCGTAAGCATAACCAGATCTCTAACCCTAGCCCTCAACATAACCCTAACCCTAGGTCCAATCGTAACCCTAACCGGATCGCTAACCCTAGCCCTCAACATAACCCTAACGCTAGGTCCAATCGTAAGCATAACCGGATCTCTAACCCTGGCCCTCAACATAACCCTAACCCTAGGTCCAATAGTAACCCTAACCGGATCTCTAACCCTAGCCCTCAACATAACCCTAACCCTAGGTCCAATCGTAACCCTAACCGGATCTCTAACCCTAGCCCTCAACATAACCCTAACCCTAGGTCCAATCGTAAGCATAACCGGATCTCTCACCCTAGCCCTCAACATAACCCTAACCCTAGGTCCAATCGTAACCCTAACCGGATCGCTAACCCTAGCCCTCAACATAACCCTAACCCTAGGTCCAATCTTAAGCATAACCGGATCTCTAACCCTAGCCCTCAACATAACCCTAACCCTAGGTCCAATCGTAACCCTAACCGGATCTCTAACCCTAGCCCTCAACATAACCCTAACCCTAGGTCCAATCGTAACCCTAACCGGATCTCTAACCCTAGCCCTCAACATAACCCTAACCCTAGGTCCAATCGTAAGCATAAACGGATCTCTATCCCTGCCCCTCAACATAACCCTAACCCTAGGTCCAATCGTAACCCTAACCGGATCTCTAACCCTAGCCCTCAACATAACCCTAACCCTAGGTCCAATCGTAAGCATAAACGGATCTCTATCCCTGCCCCTCAACATAACCCTAACCCTAGGTCCAATCGTAACCCTAACCGGATCTCGAACCCTAGCCCTCAACATAACCCTAACCCTAGGTCCAATCGTAAGCATAAACGGATCTCTATCCCTGCCCCTCAACATAACCCTAACCCTAGGTCCAATCGTAAGCATAACCGGATCTCTAACCCTGGCCCTCAACATAACCCTAACCCTAGGTCCAATCGTAACCCTAACCGGATCTCTAACCCTAGAACTCAACATAACCCTAACCCTAGGTCCAATCGTAACCCTAACCGGATCTCTAACCCTAGCCCTCAACATAACCCTAACCCTAGGTCCAATCGTAAGCATAACCGGATCTCTAACCCTAGCCCTCAACATAACCCTAACTCTAGGTCCAATCGTAACCCTAACCGGATCGCTAACCCTAGCCCTCAACATAACCCTAACCCTAGGTCCAATCGTAAGCATAACCGGATCTCTAATCCTAGCCCTCAACATAACCCTAACCCTAGGTCCAATCGTAACCCTAACCGGATCTCTAAACCTAGCCCTCAACATAACCCTAACCCTAGGTCCAATCGTAATTCTAACCGGATCTCTAACCCTAGCCCTCAACATAACCCTAACCCTAGGTCCAATCGTAACCCTAACCGGATCTCTAACCCTAGCCCTCAACATAACCCTAACCCTAGGTCCAATCGTAAGCATAACCGGATCTCTAACCCTGGCCCTCAACATAACCCTAACCCTAGGTCCAATCGTAACCCTAACCGGATCTCTAACCCTGGCCCTCAACATAACCCTAACCCTAGGTCCAATCGTAACCCTAACCGGATCTCTAACCCTAGCCCTCAACATAACCCTAACCCTAGGTCCAATCGTAAGCATAACCGGATCTCTAACCCTAGCCCTCAACATAACCCTAACCCTAGGTCCAATCGTAACCCTAACCGGATCGCTAACCCTAGCCCTCAACATAACCCTAACCCTAGGTCCATTCGTAAGCATAACCGGATCTCTAACCCTAGCCCTCAACATAACCCTAACCCTAGGTCCAATCGTAACCCTAACCGGATCTCTAAACCTAGCCCTCAACATAACCCTAATGCTAGGTCCAATCGTAAGCATAACCGGATCTCTAACCCTGGCCCTCAACATAACCCTAACCCTAGGTCCAATAGTAACCCTAACCGGATCTCTAACCCTAGCCCTCAACATAACCCTAACCCTAGGTCCAATCGTAACCCTAACCGGATCTCTAACCCTAGCCCTCAACATAACCCTAACCCTAGGTCCAATCGTAAGCATAACCGGATCTCTCACCCTAGCCCTCAACATAACCCTAACCCTAGGTCCAATCGTAACCCTAACCGGATCGCTAACCCTAGCCCTCAACATAACCCTAACCCTAGGTCCAATCTTAAGCATAACCGGATCTCTAACCCTAGCCCTCAACATAACCCTAACCCTAGGTCCAATCGTAACCCTAACCGGATCTCTAACCCTAGCCCTCAACATAACCCTAACCCTAGGTCCAATCGTAACCCTAACCGGATCTCTAACCCTAGCCCTCAACATAACCCTAACCCTAGGTCCAATCGTAAGCATAAACGGATCTCTATCCCTGCCCCTCAACATAACCCTAACCCTAGGTCCAATCGTAACCCTAACCGGATCTCTAACCCTAGCCCTCAACATAACCCTAACCCTAGGTCCAATCGTAACCCTAACCGGATCTCTAACCCTAGCCCTCAACATAACCCTAACCCTAGGTCCAATCGTAAGCATAACCGGATCTCTCACCCTAGCCCTCAACATAACCCTAACCCTAGGTCCAATCGTAACCCTAACCGGATCGCTAACCCTAGCCCTCAACATAACCCTAACCCTAGGTCCAATCTTAAGCATAACCGGATCTCTAACCCTAGCCCTCAACATAACCCTAACCCTAGGTCCAATCGTAACCCTAACCGGATCTCTAACCCTAGCCCTCAACATAACCCTAACCCTAGGTCCAATCGTAACCCTACCCGGATCTCTAACCCTAGCCCTCAACATAACCCTAACCCTAGGTCCAATCGTAAGCATAAACGGATCTCTATCCCTGCCCCTCAACATAACCCTAACCCTAGGTCCAATCGTAACCCTAACCGGATCTCTAACCCTAGCCCTCAACATAACCCTAACCCTAGGTCCAATCGTAAGCATAAACGGATCTCTATCCCTGCCCCTCAACATAACCCTAACCCTAGGTCCAATCGTAACCCTAACCGGATCTCGAACCCTAGCCCTCAACATAACCCTAACCCTAGGTCCAATCGTAAGCATAAACGGATCTCTATCCCTGCCCCTCAACATAACCCTAACCCTAGGTCCAATCGTAAGCATAAACGGATCTCTATCCCTGCCCCTCAACATAACCCTAACCCTAGGTCCAATCGTAAGCATAACCGGATCTCTATCCCTGCCCCTCAACATAACCCTAACCCTAGGTCCAATCGTAAGCATAACCGGATCTCTAACCCTGGCCCTCAACATAACCCTAACCCTACGTCCAATCGTAAGCATAACCGGATCTCTAACCCTAGCCCTCAACATAACCCTAACTCTAGGTCCAATCGTAACCCTAACCGGATCGCTAACCCTAGCCCTCAACATAACCCTAATCCTAGGTCCAATCGTAAGCATAACCGGATCTCTAACCCTAGCCCTCAACATAACCCTAACCCTAGGTACAATCGTAACCCTAACCGGATCTCTAAACCTAGCCCTCAACATAACCCTAACCCTAGGTCCAATCGTAATTCTAACCGGATCTCTAACCCTAGCCCTCAACATAACCCTAACCCTAGGTCCAATCGTAACCCTAACCGGATCTCTAACCCTAGCCCTCAACATAACCCTAACCCTAGGTCCAATCGTAAGCATAACCGGATCTCTAACCCTGGCCCTCAACATAACCCTAACCCTAGGTCCAATCGCAACCCTAACCGGATCTCTAACCCTAGCCCTCAACATAACCCTAACCCTTGGTCCAATCGTAACCCTAACCGGATCTCTAACCCTAGCCCTCAACATAACCCTAACCCTAGGTCCAATCGTAACCCTAACCGGATCTCTAACCCTAACCCTCAACATAACCCTAACCCTAGGTCCAATCGTAACCCTGACCGGATCTCTAACCCTAGCCCTCAACATAACCCTAAGCCTAGGTCCAATCGTAAGCATAACCAGATCTCTAACCCTAGCCCTCAACATAACCCTAACCCTAGGTCCAATCGTAACCCTAACCGGATCGCTAACCCTAGCCCTCAACATAACCCTAACGCTAGGTCCAATCGTAAGCATAACCGGATCTCTAACCCTGGCCCTCAACATAACCCTAACCCTAGGTCCAATAGTAACCCTAACCGGATCTCTAACCCTAGCCCTCAACATAACCCTAACCCTAGGTCCAATCGTAACCCTAACCGGATCTCTAACCCTAGCCCTCAACGTAACCCTAACCCTAGGTACAATCGTAACCCTAACCGGATCTCTAACCCTAGCCCTCAACATAACCCTAACCCTAGGTACAATCGTAACCCTAACCGGATCTCTAAACCTAGCCCTCAACATAACCCTAACCCTAGGTCCAATCGTAACCCTAACCGGATCTCTAACCCTAGCCCTCAACATAACCCTAACCCTAGGTCCAATCGTAAGCATAACCGGATCTCTAACCCTGGCCCTCAACATAACCCTAACCCTAGGTCCAATCGTAACCCTAACCGGATCTCTAACCCTAGCCCTCAACATAACCCTAACCCTAGGTCCAATCGTAACCCTAACCGGATCTCTAACCCTAGCCCTCAACATAACCCTAACCCTAGGTCCAATCGTAACCCTAACCGGATCTCTAACCCTAACCCTCAACATAACCCTAACCCTAGGTCCAATCGTAACCCTGACCGGATCTCTAACCCTAGCCCTCAACATAACCCTAAGCCTAGGTCCAATCGTAAGCATAACCAGATCTCTAACCCTAGCCCTCAACATAACCCTAACCCTAGGTCCAATCGTAACCCTAACCGGATCTCTAACCCTAGCCCTCAACATAACCCTAATCCTAGGTCCAATCGTAACCCTAACCGGATCTCTAACCCTGGCCCTCAACATAACCCTAACCCTAGGTCCAATCGTAACCCTAACCGGATCTCTAACCCTAGCCCTCAACATAACCCTAACCCTAGGTCCAATCGTAACCCTAACCGGATCTCTAACCCTAGCCCTCAACATAACCCTAACCCTAGGTCCAATCGTAACCCTAACCGGATTTCTAACCCTAACCCTCAACATAACCCTAACCCTAGGTCCAATCGTAACCCTAATCGGATCTCTAACCCTAGCCCTCAACATAACCCTAAGCCTAGGTCCAATCGTAAGCATAACCAGATCTCTAACCCTAGCCCTCAACATAACCCTAACCCTAGGTCCAATCGTAACCCTAACCGGATCGCTAACCCTAGCCCTCAACATAACCCTAACGCTAGGTCCAATCGTAAGCATAACCGGATCTCTAACCCTGGCCCTCAACATAACCCTAACCCTAGGTCCAATAGTAACCCTAACCGGATCTCTAACCCTAGCCCTCAACATAACCCTAACCCTAGGTCCAATCGTAACCCTAACCGGATCTCTAACCCTAGCCCTCAACATAACCCTAACCCTAGGTCCAATCGTAAGCATAACCGGATCTCTCACCCTAGCCCTCAACATAACCCTAACCCTAGGTCCAATCGTAACCCTAACCGGATCGCTAACCCTAGCCCTCAACATAACCCTAACCCTAGGTCCAATCTTAAGCATAACCGGATCTCTAACCCTAGCCCTCAACATAACCCTAACCCTAGGTCCAATCGTAACCCTAACCGGATCTCTAACCCTAGCCCTCAACATAACCCTAACCCTAGGTCCAATCGTAACCCTAACCGGATCTCTAACCCTAGCCCTCAACATAACCCTAACCCTAGGTCCAATCGTAAGCATAAACGGATCTCTATCCCTGCCCCTCAACATAACCCTAACCCTAGGTCCAATCGTAACCCTAACCGGATCTCTAACCCTAGCCCTCAACATAACCCTAACCCTAGGTCCAATCGTAACCCTGACCGGATCTCTAACCCTAGCCCTCAACATAACCCTAAGCCTAGGTCCAATCGTAAGCATAACCAGATCTCTAACCCTAGCCCTCAACATAACCCTAACCCTAGGTCCAATCGTAACCCTAACCGGATCTCTAACCCTAGCCCTCAACATAACCCTAATCCTAGGTCCAATCGTAACCCTAACCGGATCTCTAACCCTGGCCCTCAACATAACCCTAACCCTAGGTCCAATCGTAACCCTAACCGGATCTCTAACCCTAGCCCTCAACATAACCCTAACCCTAGGTCCAATCGTAACCCTAACCGGATCTCTAACCCTAGCCCTCAACATAACCCTAACCCTAGGTCCAATCGTAACCCTAACCGGATTTCTAACCCTAACCCTCAACATAACCCTAACCCTAGGTCCAATCGTAACCCTAATCGGATCTCTAACCCTAGCCCTCAACATAACCCTAAGCCTAGGTCCAATCGTAAGCATAACCAGATCTCTAACCCTAGCCCTCAACATAACCCTAACCCTAGGTCCAATCGTAACCCTAACCGGATCGCTAACCCTAGCCCTCAACATAACCCTAACGCTAGGTCCAATCGTAAGCATAACCGGATCTCTAACCCTGGCCCTCAACATAACCCTAACCCTAGGTCCAATAGTAACCCTAACCGGATCTCTAACCCTAGCCCTCAACATAACCCTAACCCTAGGTCCAATCGTAACCCTAACCGGATCTCTAACCCTAGCCCTCAACATAACCCTAACCCTAGGTCCAATCGTAAGCATAACCGGATCTCTCACCCTAGCCCTCAACATAACCCTAACCCTAGGTCCAATCGTAACCCTAACCGGATCGCTAACCCTAGCCCTCAACATAACCCTAACCCTAGGTCCAATCTTAAGCATAACCGGATCTCTAACCCTAGCCCTCAACATAACCCTAACCCTAGGTCCAATCGTAACCCTAACCGGATCTCTAACCCTAGCCCTCAACATAACCCTAACCCTAGGTCCAATCGTAACCCTAACCGGATCTCTAACCCTAGCCCTCAACATAACCCTAACCCTAGGTCCAATCGTAAGCATAAACGGATCTCTATCCCTGCCCCTCAACATAACCCTAACCCTAGGTCCAATCGTAACCCTAACCGGATCTCTAACCCTAGCCCTCAACATAACCCTAACCCTAGGTCCAATCGTAACCCTAACCGGATCTCTAACCCTAGCCCTCAACATAACCCTAACCCTAGGTCCAATCGTAAGCATAACCGGATCTCTCACCCTAGCCCTCAACATAACCCTAACCCTAGGTCCAATCGTAACCCTAACCGGATCGCTAACCCTAGCCCTCAACATAACCCTAACCCTAGGTCCAATCTTAAGCATAACCGGATCTCTAACCCTAGCCCTCAACATAACCCTAACCCTAGGTCCAATCGTAACCCTAACCGGATCTCTAACCCTAGCCCTCAACATAACCCTAACCCTAGGTCCAATCGTAACCCTAACCGGATCTCTAACCCTAGCCATCAACATAACCCTAACCCTAGGTCCAATCGTAACCCTAACCGGATCTCTAACCCTAGCCCTCAACATAACCCTAACCCTAGGTCCAATCGTAAGCATAAACGGATCTCTATCCCTGCCCCTCAACATAACCCTAACCCTAGGTCCAATCGTAACCCTAACCGGATCTCTAACCCTAGCCCTCAACATAACCCTAACCCTAGGTCCAATCGTAAGCATAAACGGATCTCTATCCCTGCCCCTCAACATAACCCTAACCCTAGGTCCAATCGTAACCCTAACCGGATCTCGAACCCTAGCCCTCAACATAACCCTAACCCTAGGTCCAATCGTAAGCATAACCGGATCTCTAACCCTGGCCCTCAACATAACCCTAACCCTAGGTCCAATCGTAAGCATAACCGGATCTCTAACCCTAGCCCTCAACATAACCCTAACTCTAGGTCCAATCGTAACCCTAACCGGATCGCTAACCCTAGCCCTCAACATAACCCTAACCCTAGGTCCAATCGTAAGCATAACCGGATCTCTAACCCTAGCCCTCAACATAACCCTAACCCTAGGTACAATCGTAACCCTAACCGGATCTCTAAACCTAGCCCTCAACATAACCCTAACCCTAGGTCCAATCGTAATTCTAACCGGATCTCTAACCCTAGCCCTCAACATAACCCTAACCCTAGGTCCAATCGTAACCCTAACCGGATCTCTAACCCTAGCCCTCAACATAACCCTAACCCTAGGTCCAATCGTAAGCATAACCGGATCTCTAACCCTGGCCCTCAACATAACCCTAACCCTAGGTCCAATCGTAACCCTAACCGGATCTCTAACCCTAGCCCTCAACATAACCCTAACCCTAGGTCCAATCGTAACCCTAACCGGATCTCTAACCCTAGCCCTCAACATAACCCTAACCCTAGGTCCAATCGTAACCCTAACCGGATCTCTAACCCTAACCCTCAACATAACCCTAACCCTAGGTCCAATCGTAACCCTAACCGGATCGCTAACCCTAGCCCTCAACATAACCCTAACCCTAGGTCCAATCTTAAGCATAACCGGATCTCTAACCCTAGCCCTCAACATAACCCTAACCCTAGGTCCAATCGTAACCCTAACCGGATCTCTAACCCTAGCCCTCAACATAACCCTAACCCTAGGTCCAATCGTAACCCTAACCGGATCTCTAACCCTAGCCCTCAACATAACCCTAACCCTAGGTCCAATCGTAAGCATAAACGGATCTCTATCCCTGCCCCTCAACATAACCCTAACCCTAGGTCCAATCGTAACCCTAACCGGATCTCTAACCCTAGCCCTCAACATAACCCTAACCCTAGGTCCAATCGTAAGCATAAACGGATCTCTATCCCTGCCCCTCAACATAACCCTAACCCTAGGTCCAATCGTAACCCTAACCGGATCTCGAACCCTAGCCCTCAACATAACCCTAACCCTAGGTCCAATCGTAAGCATAAACGGATCTCTATCCCTGCCCCTCAACATAACCCTAACCCTAGGTCCAATCGTAAGCATAACCGGATCTCTAACCCTGGCCCTCAACATAACCCTAACCCTAGGTCCAATCGTAACCCTAACCGGATCTCTAACCCTAGAACTCAACATAACCCTAACCCTAGGTCCAATCGTAACCCTAACCGGATCTCTAACCCTAGCCCTCAACATAACCCTAACCCTAGGTCCAATCGTAACCCTAACCGGATCTCTAACCCTAGCCCTCAACATAACCCTAACCCTAGGTCCAATCGTAAGCATAACCGGATCTCTCACCCTAGCCCTCAACATAACCCTAACCCTAGGTCCAATCGTAACCCTAACCGGATCGCTAACCCTAGCCCTCAACATAACCCTAACCCTAGGTCCAATCTTAAGCATAACCGGATCTCTAACCCTAGCCCTCAACATAACCCTAACCCTAGGTCCAATCGTAACCCTAACCGGATCTCTAACCCTAGCCCTCAACATAACCCTAACCCTAGGTCCAATCGTAACTCTAACCGGATCTCTAACCCTAGCCCTCAACATAACCCTAACCCTAGGTCCAATCGTAAGCATAAACGGATCTCTATCCCTGCCCCTCAACATAACCCTAACCCTAGGTCCAATCGTAACCCTAACCGGATCTCTAACCCTAGCCCTCAACATAACCCTAACCCTAGGTCCAATCGTAAGCATAAACGGATCTCTATCCCTGCCCCTCAACATAACCCTAACCCTAGGTCCAATCGTAACCCTAACCGGATCTCTAACCCTAGCCCTCAACATAACCCTAACCCTAGGTCCAATCGTAAGCATAACCGGATCTCTAACCCTAGCCCTCAACATAACCCTAACCCTAGGTCCAATCGTAACCCTAACCGGATCGCTAACCCTAGCCCTCAACATAACCCTAACCCTAGGTCCATTCGTAAGCATAACCGGATCTCTAACCCTAGCCCTCAACATAACCCTAACCCTAGGTCCAATCGTAACCCTAACCGGATCTCTAAACCTAGCCCTCAACATAACCCTAACCCTATGTCCAATCGTAACCCTAACCGGATCTCTAAACCTAGCCCTCAACATAACCCTAACCCTAGGTCCAATCGTAACCCTAACCGGATCGCTAATCCTAGCCCTCAACATAACCCTAACCCTAGGTCCAATCGTACCCCTAACCGGATCGCTAACCCTAGCCCTCAACATAACCCTAACCCTAGGTCCAATCGTAACCCTAAACGGATCTCTAACCCTAGCCCTCAACATAACACTAACCCTAGGTCCAATCGTAACCCTAACCGGATCTCTAAACCTATCCCTCAACATAACACTAACCCTAGGTCCAATCGTAACCCTAAAAGTCTCTCTAACCCTAGCCCTCAACATAACCCTAACCCTAAGTCCAATCGTAACCCTAACCGGATCTCTAACCCTAGCCCTCAACATAACCCTAACCCTAGGGCCAATCGTAACCCTAACCGGATCTCTAACCCTAGCCCTCAACATAACCCTAACCCTAGGTCCAATCGTAAGCATAACCGGATCTCTAACCCTAGCCCTCAACATAACCCTAACTCTAGGTCCAATCGTAACCCTAACCGGATCGCTAACCCTAGCCCTCAACATAACCCTAACCCTAGGTCCAATCGTAAGCATAACCGGATCTCTAACCCTAGCCCTCAACATAACCCTAACCCTAGGTACAATCGTAACCCTAACCGGATCTCTAAACCTAGCCCTCAACATAACCCTAACCCTAGGTCCAATCGTAATTCTAACCGGATCTCTAACCCTAGCCCTCAACATAACCCTAACCCTAGGTCCAATCGTAACCCTAACCGGATCTCTAACCCTAGCCCTCAACATAACCCTAATCCTAGGTCCAATCGTAACCCTAACCGGATCTCTAACCCTGGCCCTCAACATAACCCTAACCCTAGGTCCAATCGTAACCCTAACCGGATCTCTAACCCTAGCCCTCAACATAACCCTAACCCTAGGTCCAATCGTAACCCTAACCGGATCTCTAACCCTAGCCCTCAACATAACCCTAACCCTAGGTCCAATCGTAACCCTAACCGGATTTCTAACCCTAACCCTCAACATAACCCTAACCCTAGGTCCAATCGTAACCCTAATCGGATCTCTAACCCTAGCCCTCAACATAACCCTAAGCCTAGGTCCAATCGTAAGCATAACCAGATCTCTAACCCTAGCCCTCAACATAACCCTAACCCTAGGTCCAATCGTAACCCTAACCGGATCGCTAACCCTAGCCCTCAACATAACCCTAACGCTAGGTCCAATCGTAAGCATAACCGGATCTCTAACCCTGGCCCTCAACATAACCCTAACCCTAGGTCCAATAGTAACCCTAACCGGATCTCTAACCCTAGCCCTCAACATAACCCTAACCCTAGGTCCAATCGTAACCCTAACCGGATCTCTAACCCTAGCCCTCAACATAACCCTAACCCTAGGTCCAATCGTAAGCATAACCGGATCTCTCACCCTAGCCCTCAACATAACCCTAACCCTAGGTCCAATCGTAACCCTAACCGGATCGCTAACCCTAGCCCTCAACATAACCCTAACCCTAGGTCCAATCTTAAGCATAACCGGATCTCTAACCCTAGCCCTCAACATAACCCTAACCCTAGGTCCAATCGTAACCCTAACCGGATCTCTAACCCTAGCCCTCAACATAACCCTAACCCTAGGTCCAATCGTAACTCTAACCGGATCTCTAACCCTAGCCCTCAACATAACCCTAACCCTAGGTCCAATCGTAAGCATAAACGGATCTCTATCCCTGCCCCTCAACATAACCCTAACCCTAGGTCCAATCGTAACCCTAACCGGATCTCTAACCCTAGCCCTCAACATAACCCTAACCCTAGGTCCAATCGTAAGCATAAACGGATCTCTATCCCTGCCCCTCAACATAACCCTAACCCTAGGTCCAATCGTAACCCTAACCGGATCTCGAACCCTAGCCCTCAACATAACCCTAACCCTAGGTCCAATCGTAAGCATAAACGGATCTCTATCCCTGCCCCTCAACATAACCCTAACCCTAGGTCCAATCGTAAGCATAACCGGATCTCTAACCCTGGCCCTCAACATAACCCTAACCCTAGGTCCAATCGTAACCCTAACCGGATCTCTAACGCTAGCCCTCAACATAACCCTAACCCTAGGTCCAATCGTAACCCTAACCGGATCTCTAACCCTAGCCCTCAACATAACCCTAACCCTAGGTCCAATCGTAAGCATAACCGGATCTCTAACCCTAGCCCTCAACATAACCCTAACTCTAGGTCCAATCGTAACCCTAACCGGATCGCTAACCCTAGCCCTCAACATAACCCTAACCCTAGGTCCAATCGTAAGCATAACCGGATCTCTAACCCTAGCCCTCAACATAACCCTAACTCTAGGTCCAATCGTAACCCTAACCGGATCGCTAACCCTAGCCCTCAACATAACCCTAACCCTAGGTCCAATCGTAAGCATAACCGGATCTCTAACCCTAGCCCTCAACATAACCCTAATCCTAGGTCCAATCGTAACCCTAACCGGATCTCTAACCCTGGCCCTCAACATAACCCTAACCCTAGGTCCAATCGTAACCCTAACCGGATCTCTAACCCTAGCCCTCAACATAACCCTAACCCTAGGTCCAATCGTAACCCTAACCGGATCTCTAACCCTAGCCCTCAACATAACCCTAACCCTAGGTCCAATCGTAACCCTAACCGGATCTCTAACCCTAACCCTCAACATAACCCTAACCCTAGGTCCAATCGTAACCCTAATCGGATCTCTAACCCTAGCCCTCAACATAACCCTAAGCCTAGGTCCAATCGTAAGCATAACCAGATCTCTAACCCTAGCCCTCAACATAACCCTAACCCTAGGTCCAATCGTAACCCTAACCGGATCGCTAACCCTAGCCCTCAACATAACCCTAACGCTAGGTCCAATCGTAAGCATAACCGGATCTCTAACCCTGGCCCTCAACATAACCCTAACCCTAGGTCCAATAGTAACCCTAACCGGATCTCTAACCCTAGCCCTCAACATAACCCTAACCCTAGGTCCAATCGTAACCCTAACCGGATCTCTAACCCTAGCCCTCAACATAACCCTAACCCTAGGTCCAATCGTAAGCATAACCGGATCTCTCACCCTAGCCCTCAACATAACCCTAACCCTAGGTCCAATCGTAACCCTAACCGGATCTCTAACCCTAGCCCTCAACATAACCCTAACCCTAGGTCCAATCGTAACCCTAACCGGATCTCTAACCCTAGCCCTCAACATAACCCTAACCCTAGGTCCAATCGTAAGCATAAACGGATCTCTATCCCTGCCCCTCAACATAACCCTAACCCTAGGTCCAATCGTAACCCTAACCGGATCTCTAACCCTAGCCCTCAACATAACCCTAACCCTAGGTCCAATCGTAAGCATAAACGGATCTCTATCCCTGCCCCTCAACATAACCCTAACCCTAGGTCCAATCGTAACCCTAACCGGATCTCGAACCCTAGCCCTCAACATAACCCTAACCCTAGGTCCAATCGTAAGCATAAACGGATCTCTATCCCTGCCCCTCAACATAACCCTAACCCTAGGTCCAATCGTAAGCATAACCGGATCTCTAACCCTGGCCCTCAACATAACCCTAACCCTAGGTCCAATCGTAACCCTAACCGGATCTCTAACCCTAGCCCTCAACATAACCCTAACCCTATGTCCAATCGTAACCCTAACCGGATCTCTAAACCTAGCCCTCAACATAACCCTAACCCTAGGTCCAATCGTAACCCTAACCGGATCGCTAATCCTAGCCCTCAACATAACCCTAACCCTAGGTCCAATCGTACCCCTAACCGGATCGCTAACCCTAGCCCTCAACATAACCCTAACCCTAGGTCCAATCGTAACCCTAAACGGATCTCTAACCCTAGCCCTCAACATAACACTAACCCTAGGTCCAATCGTAACCCTAACCGGATCTCTAAACCTATCCCTCAACATAACACTAACCCTAGGTCCAATCGTAACCCTAAAAGTCTCTCTAACCCTAGCCCTCAACATAACCCTAACCCTAGGTCCAATCGTAACCCTAACCGGATCTCTAACCCTAGCCCTCAACATAACCCTAACCCTAGGTCCAATCGTAACCCTAACCGGATCTCTAACCCTAGCCCTCAACATAACCCTAACCCTAGGTCCAATCGTAAGCATAACCGGATCTCTAACCCTAGCCCTCAACATAACCCTAACTCTAGGTCCAATCGTAACCCTAACCGGATCGCTAACCCTAGCCCTCAACATAACCCTAACCCTAGGTCCAATCGTAAGCATAACCGGATCTCTAACCCTAGCCCTCAACATAACCCTAACCCTAGGTACAATCGTAACCCTAACCGGATCTCTAAACCTAGCCCTCAACATAACCCTAACCCTAGGTCCAATCGTAATTCTAACCGGATCTCTAACCCTAGCCCTCAACATAACCCTAACCCTAGGTCCAATCGTAACCCTAACCGGATCTCTAACCCTAGCCCTCAACATAACCCTAATCCTAGGTCCAATCGTAACCCTAACCGGATCTCTAACCCTGGCCCTCAACATAACCCTAACCCTAGGTCCAATCGTAACCCTAACCGGATCTCTAACCCTAGCCCTCAACATAACCCTAACCCTAGGTCCAATCGTAACCCTAACCGGATCTCTAACCCTAGCCCTCAACATAACCCTAACCCTAGGTCCAATCGTAACCCTAACCGGATTTCTAACCCTAACCCTCAACATAACCCTAACCCTAGGTCCAATCGTAACCCTAATCGGATCTCTAACCCTAGCCCTCAACATAACCCTAAGCCTAGGTCCAATCGTAAGCATAACCAGATCTCTAACCCTAGCCCTCAACATAACCCTAACCCTAGGTCCAATCGTAACCCTAACCGGATCGCTAACCCTAGCCCTCAACATAACCCTAACGCTAGGTCCAATCGTAAGCATAACCGGATCTCTAACCCTGGCCCTCAACATAACCCTAACCCTAGGTCCAATAGTAACCCTAACCGGATCTCTAACCCTAGCCCTCAACATAACCCTAACCCTAGGTCCAATCGTAACCCTAACCGGATCTCTAACCCTAGCCCTCAACATAACCCTAACCCTAGGTCCAATCGTAAGCATAACCGGATCTCTCACCCTAGCCCTCAACATAACCCTAACCCTAGGTCCAATCGTAACCCTAACCGGATCGCTAACCCTAGCCCTCAACATAACCCTAACCCTAGGTCCAATCTTAAGCATAACCGGATCTCTAACCCTAGCCCTCAACATAACCCTAACCCTAGGTCCAATCGTAACCCTAACCGGATCTCTAACCCTAGCCCTCAACATAACCCTAACCCTAGGTCCAATCGTAACTCTAACCGGATCTCTAACCCTAGCCCTCAACATAACCCTAACCCTAGGTCCAATCGTAAGCATAAACGGATCTCTATCCCTGCCCCTCAACATAACCCTAACCCTAGGTCCAATCGTAACCCTAACCGGATCTCTAACCCTAGCCCTCAACATAACCCTAACCCTAGGTCCAATCGTAAGCATAAACGGATCTCTATCCCTGCCCCTCAACATAACCCTAACCCTAGGTCCAATCGTAACCCTAACCGGATCTCGAACCCTAGCCCTCAACATAACCCTAACCCTAGGTCCAATCGTAAGCATAAACGGATCTCTATCCCTGCCCCTCAACATAACCCTAACCCTAGGTCCAATCGTAAGCATAACCGGATCTCTAACCCTGGCCCTCAACATAACCCTAACCCTAGGTCCAATCGTAACCCTAACCGGATCTCTAACCCTAGCCCTCAACATAACTCTAACCCTAGGTCCAATCGTAACCCTAACCGGATCTCTAACCCTAGCCCTCAACATAACCCTAACCCTAGGTCCAATCGTAAGCATAACCGGATCTCTAACCCTAGCCCTCAACATAACCCTAACTCTAGGTCCAATCGTAACCCTAACCGGATCGCTAACCCTAGCCCTCAACATAACCCTAACCCTAGGTCCAATCGTAAGCATAACCGGATCTCTAACCCTAGCCCTCAACATAACCCTAACTCTAGGTCCAATCGTAACCCTAACCGGATCGCTAACCCTAGCCCTCAACATAACCCTAACCCTAGGTCCAATCGTAAGCATAACCGGATCTCTAACCCTAGCCCTCAACATAACCCTAATCCTAGGTCCAATCGTAACCCTAACCGGATCTCTAACCCTGGCCCTCAACATAACCCTAACCCTAGGTCCAATCGTAACCCTAACCGGATCTCTAACCCTAGCCCTCAACATAACCCTAACCCTAGGTCCAATCGTAACCCTAACCGGATCTCTAACCCTAGCCCTCAACATAACCCTAACCCTAGGTCCAATCGTAACCCTAACCGGATTTCTAACCCTAACCCTCAACATAACCCTAACCCTAGGTCCAATCGTAACCCTAATCGGATCTCTAACCCTAGCCCTCAACATAACCCTAAGCCTAGGTCCAATCGTAAGCATAACCAGATCTCTAACCCTAGCCCTCAACATAACCCTAACCCTAGGTCCAATCGTAACCCTAACCGGATCGCTAACCCTAGCCCTCAACATAACCCTAACGCTAGGTCCAATCGTAAGCATAACCGGATCTCTAACCCTGGCCCTCAACATAACCCTAACCCTAGGTCCAATAGTAACCCTAACCGGATCTCTAACCCTAGCCCTCAACATAACCCTAACCCTAGGTCCAATCGTAACCCTAACCGGATCTCTAACCCTAGCCCTCAACATAACCCTAACCCTAGGTCCAATCGTAAGCATAACCGGATCTCTCACCCTAGCCTTCAACATAACCCTAACCCTAGGTCCAATCGTAACCCTAACCGGATCTCTAACCCTAGCCCTCAACATAACCCTAACCCTAGGTCCAATCGTAACCCTAACCGGATCTCTAACCCTAGCCCTCAACATAACCCTAACCCTAGGTCCAATCGTAAGCATAAACGGATCTCTATCCCTGCCCCTCAACATAACCCTAACCCTAGGTCCAATCGTAACCCTAACCGGATCTCTAACCCTAGCCCTCAACATAACCCTAACCCTAGGTCCAATCGTAAGCATAAACGGATCTCTATCCCTGCCCCTCAACATAACCCTAACCCTAGGTCCAATCGTAACCCTAACCGGATCTCGAACCCTAGCCCTCAACATAACCCTAACCCTAGGTCCAATCGTAAGCATAAACGGATCTCTATCCCTGCCCCTCAACATAACCCTAACCCTAGGTCCAATCGTAAGCATAACCGGATCTCTAACCCTGGCCCTCAACATAACCCTAACCCTAGGTCCAATCGTAACCCTAACCGGATCTCTAACCCTAGCCCTCAACATAACCCTAACCCTAGGTCCAATCGTAACCCTAACCGGATCTCTAACCCTAGCCCTCAACATAACCCTAACCCTAGGTCCAATCGTAAGCATAACCGGATCTCTAACCCTAGCCCTCAACATAACCCTAACTCTAGGTCCAATCGTAACCCTAACCGGATCGCTAACCCTAGCCCTCAACATAACCCTAACCCTAGGTCCAATCGTAAGCATAACCGGATGTCTAATCCTAGCCCTCAACATAACCCTAACCCTAGGTCCAATCGTAACCCTAACCGGATCTCTAAACCTAGCCCTCAACATAACCCTAACCCTAGGTCCAATCGTAATTCTAACCGGATCTCTAACCCTAGCCCTCAACATAACCCTAACCCTAGGTCCAATCGTAACCCTAACCGGATCTCTAACCCTAGCCCTCAACATAACCCTAACCCTAGGTCCAATCGTAACCCTAACCGGATTTCTAACCCTAACCCTCAACATAACCCTAACCCTAGGTCCAATCGTAACCCTAACCGGATCTCTAACCCTAGCCCTCAACATAACCCTAAGCCTAGGTCCAATCGTAAGCATAACCAGATCTCTAACCCTAGCCCTCAACATAACCCTAACCCTAGGTCCAATCGTAACCCTAACCGGATCGCTAACCCTAGCCCTCAACATAACCCTAACGCTAGGTCCAATCGTAAGCATAACCGGATCTCTAACCCTGGCCCTCAACATAACCCTAACCCTAGGTCCAATAGTAACCCTAACCGGATCTCTAACCCTAGCCCTCAACATAACCCTAACCCTAGGTCCAATCGTAACCCTAACCGGATCTCTAACCCTAGCCCTCAACATAACCCTAACCCTAGGTCCAATCGTAAGCATAACCGGATCTCTCACCCTAGCCCTCAACATAACCCTAACCCTAGGTCCAATCGTAACCCTAACCGGATCGCTAACCCTAGCCCTCAACATAACCCTAACCCTAGGTCCAATCTTAAGCATAACCGGATCTCTAACCCTAGCCCTCAACATAACCCTAACCCTAGGTCCAATCGTAACCCTAACCGGATCTCTAACCCTAGCCCTCAACATAACCCTAACCCTAGGTCCAATCGTAACCCTAACCGGATCTCTAACCCTAGCCCTCAACATAACCCTAACCCTAGGTCCAATCGTAAGCATAAACGGATCTCTATCCCTGCCCCTCAACATAACCCTAACCCTAGGTCCAATCGTAACCCTAACCGGATCTCTAACCCTAGCCCTCAACATAACCCTAACCCTAGGTCCAATCGTAACCCTAACCGGATCTCTAACCCTAGCCCTCAATATAACCCTAACCCTAGGTCCAATCGTAAGCATAACCGGATCTCTCACCCTAGCCCTCAACATAACCCTAACCCTAGGTCCAATCGTAACACTAACCGGATCGCTAACCCTAGCCCTCAACATAACCCTAACCCTAGGTCCAATCTTAAGCATAACCGGATCTCTAACCCTAGCCCTCAACATAACCCTAACCCTAGGTCCAATCGTAACCCTAACCGGATCTCTAACCCTAGCCCTCAACATAACCCTAACCCTAGGTCCAATCGTAACCCTAACCGGATCTCTAACCCTAGCCCTCAACATAACCCTAACCCTAGGTCCAATCGTAAGCATAAACGGATCTCTATCCCTGCCCCTCAACATAACCCTAACCCTAGGTCCAATCGTAACCCTAACCGGATCTCTAACCCTAGCCCTCAACATAACCCTAACCCTAGGTCCAATCGTAAGCATAAACGGATCTCTATCCCTGCCCCTCAACATAACCCTAACCCTAGGTCCAATCGTAACCCTAACCGGATCTCGAACCCTAGCCCTCAACATAACCCTAACCCTTGGTCCAATCGTAAGCATAAACGGATCTCTATCCCTGCCCCTCAACATAACCCTAACCCTAGGTCCAATCGTAAGCATAACCGGATCTCTAACCCTGGCCCTCAACATAACCCTAACCCTAGGTCCAATCGTAAGCATAACCGGATCTCTAACCCTAGCCCTCAACATAACCCTAACTCTAGGTCCAATCGTAACCCTAACCGGATCGCTAACCCTAGCCCTCAACATAACCCTAACCCTAGGTCCAATCGTAAGCATAACCGGATCTCTAACCCTAGCCCTCAACATAACCCTAACCCTAGGTACAATCGTAACCCTAACCGGATCTCTAAACCTAGCCCTCAACATAACCCTAACCCTAGGTCCAATCGTAATTCTAACCGGATCTCTAACCCTAGCCCTCAACATAACCCTAACCCTAGGTCCAATCGTAACCCTAACCGGATCTCTAACCCTAGCCCTCAACATAACCCTAACCCTAGGTCCAATCGTAAGCATAACCGGATCTCTAACCCTGGCCCTCAACATAACCCTAACCCTAGGTCCAATCGTAACCCTAACCGGATCTCTAACCCTAGCCCTCAACATAACCCTAACCCTAGGTCCAATCGTAACCCTAACCGGATCTCTAACCCTAGCCCTCAACATAACCCTAACCCTAGGTCCAATCGTAACCCTAACCGGATCTCTAACCCTAACCCTCAACATAACCCTAACCCTAGGTCCAATCGTAACCCTGACCGGATCTCTAACCCTAGCCCTCAACATAACCCTAAGCCTAGGTCCAATCGTAAGCATAACCAGATCACTAACCCTAGCCCTCAACATAACCCTAACCCTAGGTCCAATCGTAACCCTAACCGGATCGCTAACCCTAGCCCTCAACATAACCCTAACGCTAGGTCCAATCGTAAGCATAACCGGATCTCTAACCCTGGCCCTCAACATAACCCTAACCCTAGGTCCAATAGTAACCCTAACCGGATCTCTAACCCTAGCCCTCAACATAACCCTAACCCTAGGTCCAATCGTAACCCTAACCGGATCTCTAACCCTAGCCCTCAACATAACCCTAACCCTAGGTACAATCGTAACCCTAACCGGATCTCTAAACCTAGCCCTCAACATAACCCTAACCCTAGGTCCAATCGTAATTCTAACCGGATCTCTAACCCTAGCCCTCAACATAACCCTAACCCTAGGTCCAATCGTAACCCTAACCGGATCTCTAACCCTAGCCCTCAACATAACCCTAACCCTAGGTCCAATCGTAAGCATAACCGGATCTCTAACCCTGGCCCTCAACATAACCCTAACCCTAGGTCCAATCGTAACCCTAACCGGATCTCTAACCCTAGCCCTCAACATAACCCTAACCCTAGGTCCAATCGTAACCCTAACCGGATCTCTAACCCTAGCCCTCAACATAACCCTAACCCTAGGTCCAATCGTAACCCTAACCGGATCTCTAACCCTAACCCTCAACATAACCCTAACCCTAGGTCCAATCGTAACCCTGACCGGATCTCTAACCCTAGCCCTCAACATAACCCTAAGCCTAGGTCCAATCGTAAGCATAACCAGATCTCTAACCCTAGCCCTCAACATAACCCTAACCCTAGGTCCAATCGTAACCCTAACCGGATCGCTAACCCTAGCCCTCAACATAACCCTAACGCTAGGTCCAATCGTAAGCATAACCGGATCTCTAACCCTGGCCCTCAACATAACCCTAACCCTAGGTCCAATAGTAACCCTAACCGGATCTCTAACCCTAGCCCTCAACATAACCCTAACCCTAGGTCCAATCGTAACCCTAACCGGATCTCTAACCCTAGCCCTCAACATAACCCTAACCCTAGGTCCAATCGTAAGCATAACCGGATCTCTCACCCTAGCCCTCAACATAACCCTAACCCTAGGTCCAATCGTAACCCTAACCGGATCGCTAACCCTAGCCCTCAACATAACCCTAACCCTAGGTCCAATCTTAAGCATAACCGGATCTCTAACCCTAGCCCTCAACATAACCCTAACCCTAGGTCCAATCGTAACCCTAACCGGATCTCTAACCCTAGCCCTCAACATAACCCTAACCCTAGGTCCAATCGTAACCCTAACCGGATCTCTAACCCTAGCCCTCAACATAACCCTAACCCTAGGTCCAATCGTAAGCATAAACGGATCTCTATCCCTGCCCCTCAACATAACCCTAACCCTAGGTCCAATCGTAACCCTAACCGGATCTCTAACCCTAGCCCTCAACATAACCCTAACCCTAGGTCCAATCGTAAGCATAAACGGATCTCTATCCCTTCCCCTCAACATAACCCTAACCCTAGGTCCAATCGTAACCCTAACCGGATCTCGAACCCTAGCTCTCAACATAACCCTAACCCTAGGTCCAATCGTAAGCATAAACGGATCTCTATCCCTGCCCCTCAACATAACCCTAACCCTAGGTCCAATCGTAAGCATAACCGGATCTCTAACCCTGGCCCTCAACATAACCCTAACCCTAGGTCCAATCGTAACCCTAACCGGATCTCTAACCCTAGAACTCAACATAACCCTAACCCTAGGTCCAATCGTAACCCTAACCGGATCTCTAACCCTAGCCCTCAACATAACCCTAACCCTAGGTCCAATCGTAAGCATAACCGGATCTCTAACCCTAGCCCTCAACATAACCCTAACTCTAGGTCCAATCGTAACCCTAACCGGATCGCTAACCCTAGCCCTCAACATAACCCTAACCCTAGGTCCAATCGTAAGCATAACCGGATCTCTAATCCTAGCCCTCAACATAACCCTAACCCTAGGTCCAATCGTAACCCTAACCGGATCTCTAAACCTAGCCCTCAACATAACCCTAACCCTAGGTCCAATCGTAATTCTAACCGGATCTCTAACCCTAGCCCTCAACATAACCCTAACCCTAGGTCCAATCGTAACCCTAACCGGATCTCTAACCCTAGCCCTCAACATAACCCTAACCCTAGGTCCAATCGTAAGCATAACCGGATCTCTAACCCTGGCCCTCAACATAACCCTAACCCTAGGTCGAATCGTAACCCTAACCGGATCTCTAACCCTGGCCCTCAACATAACCCTAACCCTAGGTCCAATCGTAACCCTAACCGGATCTCTAACCCTAGCCCTCAACATAACCCTAACCCTAGGTCCAATCGTAAGCATAACCGGATCTCTAACCCTAGCCCTCAACATAACCCTAACCCTAGGTCCAATCGTAACCCTAACCGGATCGCTAACCCTAGCCCTCAACATAACCCTAACCCTAGGTCCATTCGTAAGCATAACCGGATCTCTAAACCTAGCCCTCAACATAACCCTAACCCTAGGTCCAATCGTAACCCTAACCGGATCTCTAAACCTAGCCCTCAACATAACCCTAACCCTATGTCCAATCGTAACCCTAACCGGATCTCTAAAGCTAGCCCTCAACATAACCCTAACCCTAGGTCCAATCGTAACCCTAACCGGATCGCTAATCCTAGCCCTCAACATAACCCTAACCCTAGGTCCAATCGTACCCCTAACCGGATCGCTAACCCTAGCCCTCAACATAACCCTAACCCTAGGTCCAATCGTAACCCTAAACGGATCTCTAACCCTAGCCCTCAACATAACACTAACCCTAGGTCCAATCGTAACCCTAACCGGATCTCTAAACCTATCCCTCAACATAACACTAACCCTAGGTCCAATCGTAACCCTAACAGTCTCTCTAACCCTAGCCCTCAACATAACCCTAACCCTAGGTCCAATCGTAACCCTAACCGGATCTCTAACCCTAGCCCTCAACATAACCCTAACCCTAGGTCCAATCGTAAGCATAACCGGATCTCTAACCCTAGCCCTCAACATAACCCTAACTCTAGGTCCAATCGTAACCCTAACCGGATCGCGAACCCTAGCCCTCAACATAACCCTAACCCTAGGTCCAATCGTAAGCATAACCGGATCTCTAACCCTAGCCCTCAACATAACCCTAACCCTAGGTACAATCGTAACCCTAACCGGATCTCTAAACCTAGCCCTCAACATAACCCTAACCCTAGGTCCAATCGTAATTCTAACCGGATCTCTAACCCTAGCCCTCAACATAACCCTAACCCTAGGTCCAATCGTAACCCTAACCGGATCTCTAACCCTAGCCCTCAACATAACCCTAATCCTAGGTCCAATCGTAACCCTAACCGGATCTCTAACCCTGGCCCTCAACATAACCCTAACCCTAGGTCCAATCGTAACCCTAACCGGATCTCTAACCCTAGCCCTCAACATAACCCTAACCCTAGGTCCAATCGTAACCCTAACCGGATCTCTAACCCTAGCCCTCAACATAACCCTAACCCTAGGTCCAATCGTAACCCTAACCGGATTTCTAACCCTAACCCTCAACATAACCCTAACCCTAGGTCCAATCGTAACCCTAATCGGATCTCTAACCCTAGCCCTCAACATAACCTTAAGCCTAGGTCCAATCGTAAGCATAACCAGATCTCTAACCCTAGCCCTCAACATAACCCTAACCCTAGGTCCAATCGTAACCCTAACCGGATCGCTAACCCTAGCCCTCAACATAACCCTAACGCTAGGTCCAATCGTAAGCATAACCGGATCTCTAACCCTGGCCCTCAACATAACCCTAACCCTAGGTCCAATAGTAACCCTAACCGGATCTCTAACCCTAGCCCTCAACATAACCCTAACCCTAGGTCCAATCGTAACCCTAACCGGATCTCTAACCCTAGCCCTCAACATAACCCTAACCCTAGGTCCAATCGTAAGCATAACCGGATTCTCACCCTAGCCCTCAACATAACCCTAACCCTAGGTCCAATCGTAACCCTAACCGGATCGCTAACCCTAGCCCTCAACATAACCCTAACCCTAGGTCCAATCGTAAGCATAACCGGATCTCTAACCCTAGCCCTCAACATAACCCTAACTCTAGGTCCAATCGTAACCCTAACCGGATCGCTAACCCTAGCCCTCAACATAACCCTAACCCTAGGTCCAATCGTAAGCATAACCGGATCTCTAACCCTAGCCCTCAACATAACCCTAACCCTAGGTACAATCGTAACCCTAACCGGATCTCTAAACCTAGCCCTCAACATAACCCTAACCCTAGGTCCAATCGTAATTCTAACCGGATCTCTAACCCTAGCCCTCAACATAACCCTAACCCTAGGTCCAATCGTAACCCTAACCGGATCTCTAACCCTAGCCCTCAACATAACCCTAATCCTAGGTCCAATCGTAACCCTAACCGGATCTCTAACCCTGGCCCTCAACATAACCCTAACCCTAGGTCCAATCGTAACCCTAACCGGATCTCTAACCCTAGCCCTCAACATAACCCTAACCCTAGGTCCAATCGTAACCCTAACCGGATCTCTAACCCTAGCCCTCAACATAACCCTAACCCTAGGTCCAATCGTAACCCTAACCGGATTTCTAACCCTAACCCTCAACATAACCCTAACCCTAGGTCCAATCGTAACCCTAATCGGATCTCTAACCCTAGCCCTCAACATAACCCTAAGCCTAGGTCCAATCGTAAGCATAACCAGATCTCTAACCCTAGCCCTCAACATAACCCTAACCCTAGGTCCAATCGTAACCCTAACCGGATCGCTAACCCTAGCCCTCAACATAACCCTAACGCTAGGTCCAATCGTAAGCATAACCGGATCTCTAACCCTGGCCCTCAACATAACCCTAACCCTAGGTCCAATAGTAACCCTAACCGGATCTCTAACCCTAGCCCTCAACATAACCCTAACCCTAGGTCCAATCGTAACCCTAACCGGATCTCTAACCCTAGCCCTCAACATAACCCTAACCCTAGGTCCAATCGTAAGCATAACCGGATTCTCACCCTAGCCCTCAACATAACCCTAACCCTAGGTCCAATCGTAACCCTAACCGGATCGCTAACCCTAGCCCTCAACATAACCCTAACCCTAGGTCCAATCTTAAGCATAACCGGATCTCTAACCCTAGCCCTCAACATAACCCTAACCCTAGGTCCAATCGTAACCCTAACCGGATCTCTAACCCTAGCCCTCAACATAACCCTAACCCTAGGTCCAATCGTAACCCTAACCGGATCTCTAACCCTAGCCCTCAACATAACCCTAACCCTAGGTCCAATCGTAAGCATAAACGGATCTCTATCCCTGCCCCTCAACATAACCCTAACCCTAGGTCCAATCGTAACCCTAACCGGATCTCTAACCCTAGCCCTCAACATAACCCTAACCCTAGGTCCAATCGTAAGCATAAACGGATCTCTATCCCTGCCCCTCAACATAACCCTAACCCTAGGTCCAATCGTAACCCTAACCGGATCTCGAACCCTAGCCCTCAACATAACCCTAACCCTAGGTCCAATCGTAAGCATAAACGGATCTCTATCCCTGCCCCTCAACATAACCCTAACCCTAGGTCCAATCGTAAGCATAACCGGATCTCTAACCCTGGCCCTCAACATAACCCTAACCCTAGGTCCAATCGTAACCCTAACCGGATCTCTAACCCTAGCCCTCAACATAACCCTAACCCTAGGTCCAATCGTAACCCTAACCGGATCTCTAACCCTAGCCCTCAACATAACCCTAACCCTAGGTCCAATCGTAAGCATAACCGGATCTCTAACCCTAGCCCTCAACATAACCCTAACTCTAGGTCCAATCGTAACCCTAACCGGATCGCTAACCCTAGCCCTCAACATAACCCTAACCCTAGGTCCAATCGTAAGCATAACCGGATCTCTAATCCTAGCCCTCAACATAACCCTAACCCTAGGTCCAATCGTAACCCTAACCGGATCTCTAAACCTAGCCCTCAACATAACCCTAACCCTAGGTCCAATCGTAATTCTAACCGGATCTCTAACCCTAGCCCTCAACATAACCCTAACCCTAGGTCCAATCGTAACCCTAACCGGATCTCTAACCCTAGCCCTCAACATAACCCTAACCCTAGGTCCAATCGTAACCCTAACCGGATTTCTAACCTTAACCCTCAACATAACCCTAACCCTAGGTCCAATCGTAACCCTAATCGGATCTCTAACCCTAGCCCTCAACATAACCCTAAGCCTAGGTCCAATCGTAAGCATAACCGGATCTCTAACCCTGGCCCTCAACATAACCCTAACCCTAGGTCCAATTGTAACCCTAACCGGATCTCTAACCCTAGCCCTCAACATAACCCTAACCCTAGGTCCAATCGTAACCCTAACCGGATCTCTAACCCTAGCCCTCAACATAACCCTAACCCTAGGTCCAATCGTAAGCATAACCGGATCTCTCACCCTAGCCCTCAACATAACCCTAACCCTAGGTCCAATCGTAACCCTAACCGGATCGCTAACCCTAGCCCTCAACATAACCCTAACCCTAGGTCCAATCTTAAGCATAACCGGATCTCTAACCCTAGCCCTCAACATAACCCTAACCCTAGGTCCAATCGTAAGCATAAACGGATCTCTATCCCTGCCCCTCAACATAACCCTAACCCTAGGTCCAATCGTAACCCTAACCGGATCTCTAACCCTAGCCCTCAACATAACCCTAACCCTAGGTCCAATCGTAAGCATAAATGGATCTCTATCCCTGCCCCTCAACATAACCCTAACCCTAGGTCCAATCGTAACCCTAACCGGATCTCGAACCCTAGCCCTCAACATAACCGTAACCCTAGGTCCAATCGTAAGCATAAACGGATCTCTATCCCTGCCCCTCAACATAACCCTAACCCTAGGTCCAATCGTAAGCATAACCGGATCTCTAACCCTGGCCCTCAACATAACCCTAACCCTAGGTCCAATCGTAAGCATAACCGGATCTCTAACCCTAGCCCTCAACATAACCCTAACTCTAGGTCCAATCGTAACCCTAACCGGATCGCTAACCCTAGCCCTCAACATAACCCTAACCCTAGGCCCAATCGTAAGCATAACCGGATCTCTAACCCTAGCCCTCAACATAACCCTAACCCTAGGTACAATCGTAACCCTAACCGGATCTCTAAACCTAGCCCTCAACATAACCCTAACCCTAGGTCCAATCGTAATTCTAACCGGATCTCTAACCCTAGCCCTCAACATAACCCTAACCCTAGGTCCAATCGTAACCCTAACCGTCTCTCTAACCCTAGCCCTCAACATAACCCTAACCCTAGGTCCAATCGTAAGCATAACCGGATCTCTAACCCTGGCCCTCAACATAACCCTAACCCTAGGTCCAATCGTAACCCTAACCGGATCTCTAACCCTAGCCCTCAACATAACCCTAACCCTAGGTCCAATCGTAACCCTAACCGGATCTCTAACCCTAGCCCTCAACATAACCCTAACCCTAGGTCCAATCGTAACCCTAACCGGATCTCTAACCCTAACCCTCAACATAACCCTAACCCTAGGTCCAATCGTAACCCTGACCGGATCTCTAACCCTAGCCCTCAACATAACCCTAAGCCTAGGTCCAATCGTAAGCATAACCAGATCTCTAACCCTAGCCCTCAACATAACCCTAACCCTAGGTCCAATCGTAACCCTAACCGGATCGCTAACCCTAGCCCTCAACATAACCCTAACGCTAGGTCCAATCGTAAGCATAACCGGATCTCTAACCCTGGCCCTCAACATAACCCTAACCCTAGGTCCAATAGTAACCCTAACCGGATCTCTAACCCTAGCCCTCAACATAACCCTAACCCTAGGTCCAATCGTAACCCTAACCGGATCTCTAACCCTAGCCCTCAACATAACCCTAACCCTAGGTACAATCGTAACCCTAACCGGATCTCTAAACCTAGCCCTCAACATAACCCTAACCCTAGGTCCAATCGTAATTCTAACCGGATCTCTAACCCTAGCCCTCAACATAACCCTAACCCTAGGTCCAATCGTAACCCTAACCGGATCTCTAACCCTAGCCCTCAACATAACCCTAACCCTAGGTCCAATCGTAAGCATAACCGGATCTCTAACCCTGGCCCTCAACATAACCCTAACCCTAGGTCCAATCGTAACCCTAACCGGATCTCTAACCCTAGCCCTCAACATAACCCTAACCCTAGGTCCAATCGTAACCCTAACCGGATCTCTAACCCTAGCCCTCAACATAACCCTAACCCTAGGTCCAATCGTAACCCTAACCGGATCTCTAACCCTAACCCTCAACATAACCCTAACCCTAGGTCCAATCGTAACCCTGACCGGATCTCTAACCCTAGCCCTCAACATAACCCTAAGCCTAGGTCCAATCGTAAGCATAACCAGATCTCTAACCCTAGCCCTCAACATAACACTAACCCTAGGTCCAATCGTAACCCTAACCGGATCGCTAACCCTAGCCCTCAACATAACCCTAACGCTAGGTCCAATCGTAAGCATAACCGGATCTCTAACCCTGGCCCTCAACATAACCCTAACCCTAGGTCCAATAGTAACCCTAACCGGATCTCTAACCCTAGCCCTCAACATAACCCTAACCCTAGGTCCAATCGTAACCCTAACCGGATCTCTAACCCTAGCCCTCAACATAACCCTAACCCTAGGTCCAATCGTAAGCATAACCGGATCTCTCACCCTAGCCCTCAACATAACCCTAACCCTAGGTCCAATCGTAACCCTAACCGGATCGCTAACCCTAGCCCTCAACATAACCCTAACCCTAGGTCCAATCTTAAGCATAACCGGATCTCTAACCCTAGCCCTCAACATAACCCTAACCCTAGGTCCAATCGTAACCCTAACCGGATCTCTAACCCTAGCCCTCAACATAACCCTAACCCTAGGTCCAATCGTAACCCTAACCGGATCTCTAACCCTAGCCCTCAACATAACCCTAACCCTAGGTCCAATCGTAAGCATAAACGGATCTCTATCCCTGCCCTTCAACATAACCCTAACCCTAGGTCCAATCGTAACCCTAACCGGATCTCTAACCCTAGCCCTGAACATAACCCTAACCCTAGGTCCAATCGTAAGCATAAACGGATCTCTATCCCTGCCCCTCAACATAACCCTAACCCTAGGTCCAATCGTAACCCTAACCGGATCTCGAACCCTAGCCCTCAACATAACCCTAACCCTAGGTCCAATCGTAAGCATAAACGGATCTCTATCCCTGCCCCTCAACATAACCCTAACCCTAGGTCCAATCGTAAGCATAACCGGATCTCTAACCCTGGCCCTCAACATAACCCTAACCCTAGGTCCAATCGTAACCCTAACCGGATCTCTAACCCTAGAACTCAACATAACCCTAACCCTAGGTCCAATCGTAACCCTAACCGGATCTCTAACCCTAGCCCTCAACATAACCCTAACCCTAGGTCCAATCGTAAGCATAACCGGATCTCTAACCCTAGCCCTCAACATAACCCTAACTCTAGGTCCAATCGTAACCCTAACCGGATCGCTAACCCTAGCCCTCAACATAACCCTAACCCTAGGTCCAATCGTAAGCATAACCGGATCTCTAATCATAGCCCTCAACATAACCCTAACCCTAGGTCCAATCGTAACCCTAACCGGATCTCTAAACCTAGCCCTCAACATAACCCTAACCCTAGGTCCAATCGTAATTCTAACCGGATCTCTAACCCTAGCCCTCAACATAACCCTAACCCTAGGTCCAATCGTAACCCTAACCGGATCTCTAACCCTAGCCCTCAACATAACCCTAACCCTAGGTCCAATCGTAAGCATAACCGGATCTCTAACCCTGGCCCTCAACATAACCCTAACCCTAGGTCGAATCGTAACCCTAACCGGATCTCTAACCCTGGCCCTCAACATAACCCTAACCCTAGGTCCAATCGTAACCCTAACCGGATCTCTAACCCTAGCCCTCAACATAACCCTAACCCTAGGTCCAATCGTAAGCATAACCGGATCTCTAACCCTAGCCCTCAACATAACCCTAACCCTAGGTCCAATCGTAACCCTAACCGGATCGCTAACCCTAGCCCTCAACATAACCCTAACCCTAGGTCCATTCGTAAGCATAACCGGATCTCTAACCCTAGCCCTCAACATAACCCTAACCCTAGGTCCAATCGTAACCCTAACCGGATCTCTAAACCTAGCCCTCAACATAACCCTAACCCTATGTCCAATCGTAACCCTAACCGGATCTCTAAACCTAGCCCTCAACATAACCCTAACCCTAGGTCCAATCGTAACCCTAACCGGATCGCTAATCCTAGCCCTCAACATAACCCTAACCCTAGGTCCAATCGTACCCCTAACCGGATCGCTAACCCTAGCCCTCAACATAACCCTAACCCTAGGTCCAATCGTAACCCTAAACGGATCTCTAACCCTAGCCCTCAACATAACACTAACCCTAGGTCCAATCGTAACCCTAACCGGATCTCTAAACCTATCCCTCAACATAACACTAACCCTAGGTCCAATCGTAACCCTAACAGTCTCTCTAACCCTAGCCCTCAACATAACCCTAACCCTAGGTCCAATCGTAACCCTAACCGGATCTCTAACCCTAGCCCTCAACATAACCCTAACCCTAGGTCCAATCGTAACCCTAACCGGATCTCTAACCCTAGCCCTCAACATAACCCTAACCCTAGGTCCAATCGTAAGCATAACCGGATCTCTAACCCTAGCCCTCAACATAACCCTAACTCTAGGTCCAATCGTAACCCTAACCGGATCGCTAACCCTAGCCCTCAACATAACCCTAACCCTAGGTCCAATCGTAAGCATAACCGGATCTCTAACCCTAGCCCTCAACATAACCCTAACCCTAGGTACAATCGTAACCCTAACCGGATCTCTAAACCTAGCCCTCAACATAACCCTAACCCTAGGTCCAATCGTAATTCTAACCGGATCTCTAACCCTAGCCCTCAACATAACCCTAACCCTAGGTCCAATCGTAACCCTAACCGGATCTCTAACCCTAGCCCTCAACATAACCCTAATCCTAGGTCCAATCGTAACCCTAACCGGATCTCTAACCCTGGCCCTCAACATAACCCTAACCCTAGGTCCAATCGTAACCCTAACCGGATCTCTAACCCTAGCCCTCAACATAACCCTAACCCTAGGTCCAATCGTAACCCTAACCGGATCTCTAACCCTAGCCCTCAACATAACCCTAACCCTAGGTCCAATCGTAACCCTAACCGGATTTCTAACCCTAACCCTCAACATAACCCTAACCCTAGGTCCAATCGTAACCCTAATCGGATCTCTAACCCTAGCCCTCAACATAACCCTAAGCCTAGGTCCAATCGTAAGCATAACCAGATCTCTAACCCTAGCCCTCAACATAACCCTAACCCTAGGTCCAATCGTAACCCTAACCGGATCGCTAACCCTAGCCCTCAACATAACCCTAACGCTAGGTCCAATCGTAAGCATAACCGGATCTCTAACCCTGGCCCTCAACATAACCCTAACCCTAGGTCCAATAGTAAACCTAACCGGATCTCTAACCCTAGCCCTCAACATAACCCTAACCCTAGGTCCAATCGTAACCCTAACCGGATCTCTAACCCTAGCCCTCAACATAACCCTAACCCTAGGTCCAATCGTAAGCATAACCGGATCTCCCACCCTAGCCCTCAACATAACCCTAACCCTAGGTCCAATCGTAACCCTAACCGGATCGCTAACCCTAGCCCTCAACATAACCCTAACCCTAGGTCCAATCTTAAGCATAACCGGATCTCTAACCCTAGCCCTCAACATAACCCTAACCCTAGGTCCAATCGTAACCCTAACCGGATCTCTAACCCTAGCCCTCAACATAACCCTAACCCTAGGTCCAATCGTAACCCTAACCGGATCTCTTACCCTAGCCCTCAACATAACCCTAACCCTAGGTCCAATCGTAAGCATAAACGGATCTCTATCCCTGCCCCTCAACATAACCCTAACCCTAGGTCCAATCGTAACCCTAACCGGATCTCTAACCCTAGCCCTCAACATAACCCTAACCCTAGGTCCAATCGTAAGCATAAACGGATCTCTATCCCTGCCCCTCAACATAACCCTAACCCTAGGTCCAATCGTAACCCTAACCGGATCTCGAACCCTAGCCCTCAACATAACCCTAACCCTAGGTCCAATCGTAAGCATAAACGGATCTCTATCCCTGCCCCTCAACATAACCCTAACCCTAGGTCCAATCGTAAGCATAACCGGATCTCTAACCCTGGCCCTCAACATAACCCTAACCCTAGGTCCAATCGTAACCCTAACCGGATCTCTAACCCTAGAACTCAACATAACCCTAACCCTAGGTCCAATCGTAACCCTAACCGGATCTCTAACCCTAGCCCTCAACATAACCCTAACCCTAGGTCCAATCGTAAGCATAACCGGATCTCTAACCCTAGCCCTCAACATAACCCTAACTCTAGGTCCAATCGTAACCCTAACCGGATCGCTAACCCTAGCCCTCAACATAACCCTAACCCTAGGTCCAATCGTAAGCATAACCGGATCTCTAATCCTAGCCCTCAACATAACCCTAACCCTAGGTCCAATCGTAACCCTAACCGGATCTCTAAACCTAGCCCTCAACATAACCCTAACCCTAGGTCCAATCGTAATTCTAACCGGATCTCTAACCCTAGCCCTCAACATAACCCTAACCCTAGGTCCAATCGTAACCCTAACCGGATCTCTAACCCTAGCCCTCAACATAACCCTAACCCTAGGTCCAATCGTAACCCTAACCGGATTTCTAACCCTAACCCTCAACATAACCCTAACCCTAGGTCCAATCGTAACCCTAATCGGATCTCTAACCCTAGCCCTCAACATAACCCTAAGCCTAGGTCCAATCGTAAGCATAACCAGATCTCTAACCCTAGCCCTCAACATAACCCTAACCCTAGGTCCAATCGTAACCCTAACCGGATCGCTAACCCTAGCCCTCAACATAACCCTAACGCTAGGTCCAATCGTAAGCATAACCGGATCTCTAACCCTGGCCCTCAACATAACCCTAACCCTAGGTCCAATAGTAACCCTAACCGGATCTCTAACCCTAGCCCTCAACATAACCCTAACCCTAGGTCCAATCGTAACCCTAACCGGATCTCTAACCCTAGCCCTCAACATAACCCTAACCCTAGGTCCAATCGTAAGCATAACCGGATCTCTCACCCTAGCCCTCAACATAACCCTAACCCTAGGTCCAATCGTAACCCTAACCGGATCGCTAACCCTAGCCCTCAACATAACCCTAACCCTAGGTCCAATCTTAAGCATAACCGGATCTCTAACCCTAGCCCTCAACATAACCCTAACCCTAGGTCCAATCGTAACCCTAACCGGATCTCTAACCCTAGCCCTCAACATAACCCTAACCCTAGGTCCAATCGTAACCCTAACCGGATCTCTAACCCTAGCCCTCAACATAACCCTAACCCTAGGTCCAATCGTAAGCATAAACGGATCTCTATCCCTGCCCCTCAACATAACCCTAACCCTAGGTCCAATCGTAACCCTAACCGGATCTCTAACCCTAGCCCTCAACATAACCCTAACCCTAGGTCCAATCGTAACCCTAACCGGATCTCTAACCCTAGCCCTCAACATAACCCTAACCCTAGTTCCAATCGTAAGCATAACCGGATCTCTCACCCTAGCCCTCAACATAACCCTAACCCTAGGTCCAATCGTAACCCTAACCGGATCGCTAACCCTAGCCCTCAACATAACCCTAACCCTAGGTCCAATCTTAAGCATAACCGGATCTCTAACCCTAGCCCTCAACATAACCCTAACCCTAGGTCCAATCGTAACCCTAACCGGATCTCTAACCCTAGCCCTCAACATAACCCTAACCCTAGGTCCAATCGTAACCCTAACCGGATCTCTAACCCTAGCCCTCAACATAACCCTAACCCTAGGTCCAATCGTAAGCATAAACGGATCTCTATCCCTGCCCCTCAACATAACCCTAACCCTAGGTCCAATCGTAACCCTAACCGGATCTCTAACCCTAGCCCTCAACATAACCCTAACCCTAGGTCCAATCGTAAGCATAAACGGATCTCTATCCCTGCCCCTCAACATAACCCTAACCCTAGGTCCAATCGTAACCCTAACCGGATCTCGAACCCTAGCCCTCAACATAACCCTAACCCTAGGTCCAATCGTAAGCATAAACGGATCTCTATCCCTGCCCCTCAACATAACCCTAACCCTAGGTCCAATCGTAAGCATAACCGGATCTCTAACCCTGGCCCTCAACATAACCCTAACCCTAGGTCCAATCGTAAGCATAACCGGATCTCTAACCCTAGCCCTCAACATAACCCTAACTCTAGGTCCAATCGTAACCCTAACCGGATCGCTAACCCTAGCCCTCAACATAACCCTAACCCTAGGTCCAATCGTAAGCATAACCGGATCTCTAACCCTAGCCCTCAACATAACCCTAACCCTAGGTACAATCGTAACCCTAACCGGATCTCTAAACCTAGCCCTCAACATAACCCTAACCCTAGGTCCAATCGTAATTCTAACCGGATCTCTAACCCTAGCCCTCAACATAACCCTAACCCTAGGTCCAATCGTAACCCTAACCGGATCTCTAACCCTAGCCCTCAACATAACCCTAACCCTAGGTCCAATCGTAAGCATAACCGGATCTCTAACCCTGGCCCTCAACATAACCCTAACCCTAGGTCCAATCGTAACCCTAACCGGATCTCTAACCCTAGCCCTCAACATAACCCTAACCCTAGGTCCAATCGTAACCCTAACCGGATCTCTAACCCTAGCCCTCAACATAACCCTAACCCTAGGTCCAATCGTAACCCTAACCGGATCTCTAACCCTAACCTTCAACATAACCCTAACCCTAGGTCCAATCGTAACCCTGACCGGATCTCTAACCCTAGCCCTCAACATAACCCTAAGCCTAGGTCCAATCGTAAGCATAACCAGATCTCTAACCCTAGCCCTCAACATAACCCTAACCCTAGGTCCAATCGTAACCCTAACCGGATCGCTAACCCTAGCCCTCAACATAACCCTAACGCTAGGTCCAATCGTAAGCATAACCGGATCTCTAACCCTGGCCCTCAACATAACCCTAACCCTAGGTCCAATAGTAACCCTAACCGGATCTCTAACCCTAGCCCTCAACATAACCCTAACCCTAGGTCCAATCGTAACCCTAACCGGATCTCTAACCCTAGCCCTCAACATAACCCTAACCCTAGGTCCAATAGTAACCCTAACCGGATCTCTAACCCTAGCCCTCAACATAACCCTAACCCTAGGTCGAATCGTAACCCTAACCGGATCTCTAACCCTGGCCCTCAACATAACCCTAACCCTAGGTCCAATCGTAACCCTAACCGGATCTCTAACCCTAGCCCTCAACATAACCCTAACCCTAGGTCCAATCGTAAGCATAACCGGATCTCTAACCCTAGCCCTCAACATAACCCTAACCCTAGGTCCAATCGTAACCCTAACCGGATCGCTAACCCTAGCCCTCAACATAACCCTAACCCTAGGTCCATTCGTAAGCATAACCGGATCTCTAACCCTAGCCCTCAACATAACCCTAACCCTAGGTCCAATCGTAACCCTAACCGGATCTCTAAACCTAGCCCTCAACATAACCCTAACCCTATGTCCAATCGTAACCCTAACCGGATCTCTAAACCTAGCCCTCAACATAACCCTAACCCTAGGTCCAATCGTAACCCTAACCGGATCGCTAATCCTAGCCCTCAACATAACCCTAACCCTATTTCCAATCGTACCCCTAACCGGATCGCTAACCCTAGCCCTCAACATAACCCTAACCCTAGGTCCAATCGTAACCCTAAACGGATCTCTAACCCTAGCCCTCAACATAACACTAACCCTAGGTCCAATCGTAACCCTAACCGGATCTCTAAACCTATCCCTCAACATAACACTAACCCTAGGTCCAATCGTAACCCTAACAGTCTCTCTAACCCTAGCCCTCAACATAACCCTAACCCTAGGTCCAATCGTAACCCTAACCGGATCTCTAACCCTAGCCCTCAACATAACCCTAACCCTAGGTCCAATCGTAACCCTAACCGGATCTCTAACCCTAGCCCTCAACATAACCCTAACCCTAGGTCCAATCGTAAGCATAACCGGATCTCTAACCCTAGCCCTCAACATAACCCTAACTCTAGGTCCAATCGTAACCCTAACCGGATCGCTAACCCTAGCCCTCAACATAACCCTAACCCTAGGTCCAATCGTAAGCATAACCGGATCTCTAACCCTAGCCCTCAACATAACCCTAACCCTAGGTACAATCGTAACCCTAACCGGATCTCTAAACCTAGCCCTCAACATAACCCTAACCCTAGGTCCAATCGTAATTCTAACCGGATCTCTAACCCTAGCCCTCAACATAACCCTAACCCTAGGTCCAATCGTAACCCTAACCGGATCTCTAACCCTAGCCCTCAACATAACCCTAATCCTAGGTCCAATCGTAACCCTAACCGGATCTCTAACCCTGGCCCTCAACATAACCCTAACCCTAGGTCCAATCGTAACCCTAACCGGATCTCTAACCCTAGCCCTCAACATAACCCTAACCCTAGGTCCAATCGTAACCCTAACCGGATCTCTAACCCTAGCCCTCAACATAACCCTAACCCTAGGTCCAATCGTAACCCTAACCGGATTTCTAACCCTAACCCTCAACATAACCCTAACCCTAGGTCCAATCGTACCCCTAATCGGATCTCTAACCCTAGCCCTCAACATAACCCTAAGCCTAGGTCCAATCGTAAGCATAACCAGATCTCTAACCCTAGCCCTCAACATAACCCTAACCCTAGGTCCAATCGTAACCCTAACCGGATCGCTAACCCTAGCCCTCAACATAACCCTAACGCTAGGTCCAATCGTAAGCATAACCGGATCTCTAACCCTGGCCCTCAACATAACCCTAACCCTAGGTCCAATAGTAAACCTAACCGGATCTCTAACCCTAGCCCTCAACATAACCCTAACCCTAGGTCCAATCGTAACCCTAACCGGATCTCTAACCCTAGCCCTCAACATAACCCTAACCCTAGGTCCAATCGTAAGCATAACCGGATCTCCCACCCTAGCCCTCAACATAACCCTAACCCTAGGTCCAATCGTAACCCTAACCGGATCGCTAACCCTAGCCCTCAACATAACCCTAACCCTAGGTCCAATCTTAAGCATAACCGGATCTCTAACCCTAGCCCTCAACATAACCCTAACCCTAGGTCCAATTGTGACCCTAACCGGATCTCTAACCCTAGCCCTCAACATAACCCTAACCCTAGGTCCAATCGTAACCCTAACCGGATCTCTTACCCTAGCCCTCAACATAACCCTAACCCTAGGTCCAATCGTAAGCATAAACGGATCTCTATCCCTGCCCCTCAACATAACCCTAACCCTAGGTCCAATCGTAACCCTAACCGGATCTCTAACCCTAGCCCTCAACATAACCCTAACCCTAGGTCCAATCGTAAGCATAAACGGATCTCTATCCCTGCCCCTCAACATAACCCTAACCCTAGGTCCAATCGTAACCCTAACCGGATCTCGAACCCTAGCCCTCAACATAACCCTAACCCTAGGTCCAATCGTAAGCATAAACGGATCTCTATCCCTGCCCCTCAACATAACCCTAACCCTAGGTCCAATCGTAAGCATAACCGGATCTCTAACCCTGGCCCTCAACATAACCCTAACCCTAGGTCCAATCGTAACCCTAACCGGATCTCTAACCCTAGAACTCAACATAACCCTAACCCTAGGTCCAATCGTAACCCTAACCGGATCTCTAACCCTAGCCCTCAACATAACCCTAACCCTAGGTCCAATCGTAAGCATAACCGGATCTCTAACCCTAGCCCTCAACATAACCCTAACTCTAGGTCCAATCGTAACCCTAACCGGATCGCTAACCCTAGCCCTCAACATAACCCTAACCCTAGGTCCAATCGTAAGCATAACCGGATCTCTAATCCTAGCCCTCAACATAACCCTAACCCTAGGTCCAATCGTAACCCTAACCGGATCTCTAAACCTAGCCCTCAACATAACCCTAACCCTAGGTCCAATCGTAATTCTAACCGGATCTCTAACCCTAGCCCTCAACATAACCCTAACCCTAGGTCCAATCGTAACCCTAACCGGATCTCTAACCCTAGCCCTCAACATAACCCTAACCCTAGGTCCAATCGTAACCCTAACCGGATTTCTAACCCTAACCCTCAACATAACCCTAACCCTAGGTCCAATCGTAACCCTAATCGGATCTCTAACCCTAGCCCTCAACATAACCCTAAGCCTAGGTCCAATCGTAAGCATAACCAGATCTCTAACCCTAGCCCTCAACATAACCCTAACCCTAGGTCCAATCGTAACCCTAACCGGATCGCTAACCCTAGCCCTCAACATAACCCTAACGCTAGGTCCAATCGTAAGCATAACCGGATCTCTAACCCTGGCCCTCAACATAACCCTAACCCTAGGTCCAATAGTAACCCTAACCGGATCTCTAACCCTAGCCCTCAACATAACCCTAACCCTAGGTCCAATCGTAACCCTAACCGGATCTCTAACCCTAGCCCTCAACATAACCCTAACCCTAGGTCCAATCGTAAGCATAACCGGATCTCTCACCCTAGCCCTCAACATAACCCTAACCCTAGGTCCAATCGTAACCCTAACCGGATCGCTAACCCTAGCCCTCAACATAACCCTAACCCTAGGTCCAATCTTAAGCATAACCGGATATCTAACCCTAGCCCTCAACATAACCCTAACCCTAGGTCCAATCGTAACCCTAACCGGATCTTTAACCCTAGCCCTCAACATAACCCTAACCCTAGGTCCAATCGTAACCCTAACCGGATCTCTAACCCTAGCCCTCAACATAACCCTAACCCTAGGTCCAATCGTAAGCATAAACGGATCTCTATCCCTGCCCCTCAACATAACCCTAACCCTAGGTCCAATCGTAACCCTAACCGGATCTCTAACCCTAGCCCTCAACATAACCCTAACCCTAGGTCCAATCGTAACCCTAACCGGATCTCTAACCCTAGCCCTCAACATAACCCTAACCCTAGGTCCAATCGTAAGCATAACCGGATCTCTCACCCTAGCCCTCAACATAACCCTAACCCTAGGTCCAATCGTAACCCTAACCGGATCGCTAACCCTAGCCCTCAACATAACCCTAACCCTAGGTCCAATCTTAAGCATAACCGGATCTCTAACCCTAGCCCTCAACATAACCCTAACCCTAGGTCCAATCGTAACCCTAACCGGATCTCTAACCCTAGCCCTCAACATAACCCTAACCCTAGGTCCAATCGTAACCCTAACCGGATCTCTAACCCTAGCCCTCAACATAACCCTAACCCTAGGTCCAATCGTAAGCATAAACGGATCTCTATCCCTGCCCCTCAACATAACCCTAACCCTAGGTCCAATCGTAACCCTAACCGGATCTCTAACCCTAGCCCTCAACATAACCCTAACCCTAGGTCCAATCGTAAGCATAAACGGATCTCTATCCCTGCCCCTCAACATAACCCTAACCCTAGGTCCAATCGTAACCCTAACCGGATCTCGAACCCTAGCCCTCAACATAACCCTAACCCTAGGTTCAATCGTAAGCATAAACGGATCTCTATCCCTGCCCCTCAACATAACCCTAACCCTAGGTCCAATCGTAAGCATAACCGGATCTCTAACCCTAGCCCTCAACATAACCCTAACTCTAGGTCCAATCGTAACCCTAACCGGATCGCTAACCCTAGCCCTCAACATAACCCTAACCCTAGGTCCAATCGTAAGCATAACCGGATCTCTAACCCTAGCCCTCAACATAACCCTAACCCTAGGTACAATCGTAACCCTAACCGGATCTCTAAACCTAGCCCTCAACATAACCCTAACCCTAGGTCCAATCGTAATTCTAACCGGATCTCTAACCCTAGCCCTCAACATAACCCTAACCCTAGGTCCAATCGTAACCCTAACCGGATCTCTAACCCTAGCCCTCAACATAACCCTAACCCTAGGTCCAATCGTAAGCATAACCGGATCTCTAACCCTGGCCCTCAACATAACCCTAACCCTAGGTCCAATCGTAACCCTAACCGGATCTCTAACCCTAGCCCTCAACATAACCCTAACCCTAGGTCCAATCGTAACCCTAACCGGATCTCTAACCCTAGCCCTCAACATAACCCTAACCCTAGGTCCAATCGTAACCCTAACCGGATCTCTAACCCTAACCTTCAACATAACCCTAACCCTAGGTCCAATCGTAACCCTGACCGGATCTCTAACCCTAGCCCTCAACATAACCCTAAGCCTAGGTCCAATCGTAAGCATAACCAGATCTCTAACCCTAGCCCTCAACATAACCCTAACCCTAGGTCCAATCGTAACCCTAACCGGATCGCTAACCCTAGCCCTCAACATAACCCTAACGCTAGGTCCAATCGTAAGCATAACCGGATCTCTAACCCTGGCCCTCAACATAACCCTAACCCTAGGTCCAATAGTAACCCTAACCGGATCTCTAACCCTAGCCCTCAACATAACCCTAACCCTAGGTCCAATCGTAACCCTAACCGGATCTCTAACCCTAGCCCTCAACATAACCCTAACCCTAGGTACAATCGTAACCCTAACCGGATCTCTAAACCTAGCCCTCAACATAACCCTAACCCTAGGTCCAATCGTAATTCTAACCGGATCTCTAACCCTAGCCCTCAACATAACCCTAACCCTAGGTCCAATCGTAACCCTAACCGGATCTCTAACCCTAGCCCTCAACATAACCCTAACCCTAGGTCCAATCGTAAGCATAACCGGATCTCTAACCCTGGCCCTCAACATAACCCTAACCCTAGGTCCAATCGTAACCCTAACCGGATCTCTAACCCTAGCCCTCAACATAACCCTAACCCTAGGTCCAATCGTAACCCTAACCGGATCTCTAACCCTAGCCCTCAACATAACCCTAACCCTAGGTCCAATCGTAACCCTAACCGGATCTCTAACCCTAACCCTCAACATAACCCTAACCCTAGGTCCAATCGTAACCCTGACCGGATCTCTAACCCTAGCCCTCAACATAACCCTAAGCCTAGGTCCAATCGTAAGCATAACCAGATCTCTAACCCTAGCCCTCAACATAACCCTAACCCTAGGTCCAATCGTAACCCTAACCGGATCGCTAACCCTAGCCCTCAACATAACCCTAACGCTAGGTCCAATCGTAAGCATAACCGGATCTCTAACCCTGGCCCTCAACATAACCCTAACCCTAGGTCCAATAGTAACCCTAACCGGATCTCTAACCCTAGCCCTCAACATAACCCTAACCCTAGGTCCAATCGTAACCCTAACCGGATCTCTAACCCTAGCCCTCAACATAACCCTAACCCTAGGTCCAATCGTAAGCATAACCGGATCTCTCACCCTAGCCCTCAATATAACCCTAACCCTAGGTCCAATCGTAACCCTAACCGGATCGCTAACCCTAGCCCTCAACATAACCCTAACCCTAGGTCCAATCTTAAGCATAACCGGATCTCTAACCCTAGCCCTCAACATAACCCTAACCCTAGGTCCAATCGTAACCCTAACCGGATCTCTAACCCTAGCCCTCAACATAACCCTAACCCTAGGTCCAATCGTAACCCTAACCGGATCTCTAACCCTAGCCCTCAACATAACCCTAACCCTAGGTCCAATCGTAAGCATAAACGGATCTCTATCCCTGCCCCTCAACATAACCCTAACCCTAGGTCCAATCGTAACCCTAACCGGATCTCTAACCCTAGCCCTCAACATAACCCTAACCCTAGGTCCAATCGTAAGCATAAACGGATCTCTATCCCTGCCCCTCAACATAACCCTAACCCTAGGTCCAATCGTAACCCTAACCGGATCTCGAACCCTAGCCCTCAACATAACCCTAACCCTAGGTCCAATCGTAAGCATAAACGGATCTCTATCCCTGCCCCTCAACATAACCCTAACCCTAGGTCCAATCGTAAGCATAACCGGATCTCTAACCCTGGCCCTCAACATAACCCTAACCCTAGGTCCAATCGTAACCCTAACCGGATCTCTAACCCTAGAACTCAACATAACCCTAACCCTAGGTCCAATCGTAACCGTAACCGGATCTCTAACCCTAGCCCTCAACATAACCCTAACCCTAGGTCCAATCGTAACCCTAACCGGATCTCTAACCCTAGCCCTCAACATAACCCTAACCCTAGGTCCAATCGTAAGCATAACCGGATCTCTAACCCTAGCCCTCAACATAACCCTAACTCTAGGTCCAATCGTAACCCTAACCGGATCGCTAACCCTAGCCCTCAACATAACCCTAACCCTAGGTCCAATCGTAAGCATAACCGGATCTCTAATCCTAGCCCTCAACATAACCCTAACCCTAGGTCCAATCGTAACCCTAACCGGATCTCTAAACCTAGCCCTCAACATAACCCTAACCCTAGGTCCAATCGTAATTCTAACCGGATCTCTAACCCTAGCCCTCAACATAACCCTAACCCTAGGTCCAATCGTAACCCTAACCGGATCTCTAACCCTAGCCCTCAACATAACCCTAACCCTAGGTCCAATCGTAACCCTAACCGGATTTCTAACCCTAACCCTCAACATAACCCTAACCCTAGGTCCAATCGTAACCCTAATCGGATCTCTAACCCTAGCCCTCAACATAACCCTAAGCCTAGGTCCAATCGTAAGCATAACCAGATCTCTAACCCTAGCCCTCAACATAACCCTAACCCTAGGTCCAATCGTAACCCTAACCGGATCGCTAACCCTAGCCCTCAACATAACCCTAACGCTAGGTCCAATCGTAAGCATAACCGGATCTCTAACCCTGGCCCTCAACATAACCCTAACCCTAGGTCCAATAGTAACCCTAACCGGATCTCTAACCCTAGCCCTCAACATAACCCTAACCCTAGGTCCAATCGTAACCCTAACCGGATCTCTAACCCTAGCCCTCAACATAACCCTAACCCTAGGTCCAATCGTAAGCATAACCGGATCTCTCACCCTAGCCCTCAACATAACCCTAACCCTAGGTCCAATCGTAACCCTAACCGGATCGCTAACCCTAGCCCTCAACATAACCCTAACCCTAGGTCCAATCTTAAGCATAACCGGATCTCTAACCCTAGCCCTCAACATAACCCTAACCCTAGGTCCAATCGTAACCCTAACCGGATCTCTAACCCTAGCCCTCAACATAACCCTAACCCTAGGTCCAATCGTAACCCTAACCGGATCTCTAACCCTAGCCCTCAACATAACCCTAACCCTAGGTCCAATCGTAAGCATAAACGGATCTCTATCCCTGCCCCTCAACATAACCCTAACCCTAGGTCCAATCGTAACCCTAACCGGATCTCTAACCCTAGCCCTCAACATAACCCTAACCCTAGGTCCAATCGTAACCCTAACCGGATCTCTAACCCTAGCCCTCAACATAACCCTAACCCTAGGTCCAATCGTAAGCATAACCGGATCTCTCACCCTAGCCCTCAACATAACCCTAACCCTAGGTCCAATCGTAACCCTAACCGGATCGCTAACCCTAGCCCTCAACATAACCCTAACCCTAGGTCCAATCTTAAGCATAACCGGATCTCTAACCCTAGCCCTCAACATAACCCTAACCCTAGGTCCAATCGTAACCCTAACCGGATCTCTAACCCTAGCCCTCAACATAACCCTAACCCTAGGTCCAATCGTAACCCTAACCGGATCTCTAACCGTAGCCCTCAACATAACCCTAACCCTAGGTCCAATCGTAAGCATAAACGGATCTCTATCCCTGCCCCTCAACATAACCCTAACCCTAGGTCCAATCGTAACCCTAACCGGATCTCTAACCCTAGCCCTCAACATAACCCTAACCCTAGGTCCAATCGTAAGCATAAACGGATCTCTATCCCTGCCCCTCAACATAACCCTAACCCTAGGTCCAATCGTAACCCTAACCGGATCTCGAACCCTAGCCCTCAACATAACCCTAACCCTAGGTCCAATCGTAAGCATAAACGGATCTCTATCCCTGCCCCTCAACATAACCCTAACCCTAGGTCCAATCGTAAGCATAACCGGATCTCTAACCCTGGCCCTCAACATAACCCTAACCCTACGTCCAATCGTAAGCATAACCGGATCTCTAACCCTAGCCCTCAACATAACCCTAACCCTAGGTCCAATCGTAAGCATAACCGGATCTCTAACCCTAGCCCTCAACATAACCCTAACCCTAGGTACAATCGTAACCCTAACCGGATCTCTAAACCTAGCCCTCAACATAACCCTAACCCTAGGTCCAATCGTAATTCTAACCGGATCTCTAACCCTAGCCCTGAACATAACCCTAACCCTAGGTCCAATCGTAACCCTAACCGGATCTCTAACCCTAGCCCTCAACATAACCCTAACCCTAGGTCCAATCGTAAGCATAACCGGATCTCTAACCCTGGCCCCCAACATAACCCTAACCCTAGGTCCAATCGTAACCCTAACCGGATCTCTCACCCTAGCCCTCAACATAACCCTAACCCTAGGTCCAATCGTAACCCTAACCGGATCTCTAACCCTAGCCCTCAACATAACCCTAACCCTAGGTCCAATCGTAACCCTAACCGGATCTCTAACCCTAACCCTCAACATAACCCTAACCCTAGGTCCAATCGTAACCCTGACCGGATCTCTAACCCTAGCCCTCAACATAACCCTAAGCCTAGGTCCAATCGTAAGCATAACCAGATCTCTAACCCTAGCCCTCAACATAACCCTAACCCTAGGTCCAATCGTAACCCTAACCGGATCGCTAACCCTAGCCCTCAACATAACCCTAACGCTAAGGCCAATCGTAAGCATAACCGGATCTCTAATCCTGGCCCTCAACATAACCCTAACCCTAGGTCCAATCGTAAGCATAACCGGATCTCTAAACCTAGCCCTCAACATAACCCTAACCCTAGGTCCAATCGTAATTCTAACCGGATCTCTAACCCTAGCCCTCAACATAACCCTAACCCTAGGTCCAATCGTAACCCTAACCGGATCTCTAACCCTAGCCCTCAACATAACCCTAACCCTAGGTCCAATCGTAACCCTAACCGGATCTCTAACCCTAGCCCTCAACATAACCCTAACCCTAGGTCCAATCGTAAGCATAACCGGATCTCTAACCCTGGCCCCCAACATAACCCTAACCCTAGGTCCAATCGTAACCCTAACCGGATCTCTAACCCTAGCCCTCAACATAACCCTAACCCTAGGTCCAATCGTAACCCTAACCGGATCTCTAACCCTAGCCCTCAACATAACCCTAACCCTAGGTCCAATCGTAACCCTAACCGGATCTCTAACCCTAACCCTCAACATAACCCTATCCCTAGGTCCAATCGTAACCCTGACCGGATCTCTAACCCTAGCCCTCAACATAACCCTAAGCCTAGGTCCAATCGTAAGCATAACCAGATCTCTAACCCTAGCCCTCAACATAACCCTAACCCTAGGTCCAATCGTAACCCTAACCGGATCGCTAACCCTAGCCCTCAACATAACCCTAACGCTAGGTCCAATCGTAAGCATAACCGGATCTCTAACCCTGGCCCTCAACATAACCCTAACCCTAGGTCCAATAGTAACCCTAACCGGATCTCTAACCCTAGCCCTCAACATAACCCTAACCCTAGGTCCAATCGTAACCCTAACCGGATCTCTAACCCTAGCCCTCAACATAACCCTAACCCTAGGTACAATCGTAACCCTAACCGGATCTCTAAACCTAGCCCTCAACATAACCCTAACCCTAGGTCCAATCGTAATTCTAACCGGATCTCTAACCCTAGCCCTCAACATAACCCTAACCCTAGGTCCAATCGTAACCCTAACCGGATCTCTAACCCTAGCCCTCAACATAACCCTAACCCTAGGTCCAATCGTAAGCATAACCGGATCTCTAACCCTGGCCCTCAACATAACCCTAACCCTAGGTCCAATCGTAACCCTAACCGGATCTCTAACCCTAGCCCTCAACATAACCCTAACCCTAGGTCCAATCGTAACCCTAACCGGATCTCTAACCCTAGCCCTCAACATAACCCTAACCCTAGGTCCAATCGTAACCCTAACCGGATCTCTAACCCTAACCCTCAACATAACCCTAACCCTAGGTCCAATCGTAACCCTGACCGGATCTCTAACCCTAGCCCTCAACATAACCCTAAGCCTAGGTCCAATCGTAAGCATAACCAGATCTCTAACCCTAGCCCTCAACATAACCCTAACCCTAGGTCCAATCGTAACCCTAACCGGATCGCTAACCCTAGCCCTCAACATAACCCTAACGCTAGGTCCAATCGTAAGCATAACCGGATCTCTAACCCTGGCCCTCAACATAACCCTAACCCTAGGTCCAATAGTAACCCTAACCGGATCTCTAACCCTAGCCCTCAACATAACCCTAACCCTAGGTCCAATCGTAACCCTAACCGGATCTCTAACCCTAGCCCTCAACATAACCCTAACCCTAGGTCCAATCGTAAGCATAACCGGATCTCTCACCCTAGCCCTCAACATAACCCTAACCCTAGGTCCAATCGTAACCCTAACCGGATCGCTAACCCTAGCCCTCAACATAACCCTAACCCTAGGTCCAATCTTAAGCATAACCGGATCTCTAACCCTAGCCCTCAACATAACCCTAACCCTAGGTCCAATCGTAACCCTAACCGGATCTCTAACCCTAGCCCTCAACATAACCCTAACCCTAGGTCCAATCGTAACCCTAACCGGATCTCTAACCCTAGCCCTCAACATAACCCTAACCCTAGGTCCAATCGTAAGCATAAACGGATCTCTATCCCTGCCCCTCAACATAACCCTAACCCTAGGTCCAATCGTAACCCTAACCGGATCTCTAACCCTAGCCCTCAACATAACCCTAACCCTAGGTCCAATCGTAAGCATAAACGGATCTCTATCCCTGCCCCTCAACATAACCCTAACCCTAGGTCCAATCGTAACCCTAACCGGATCTCGAACCCTAGCCCTCAACATAACCCTAACCCTAGGTCCAATCGTAAGCATAAACGGATCTCTATCCCTGCCCCTCAACATAACCCTAACCCTAGGTCCAATCGTAAGCATAACCGGATCTCTAACCCTGGCCCTCAACATAACCCTAACCCTAGGTCCAATCGTAACCCTAACCGGATCTCTAACCCTAGAACTCAACATAACCCTAACCCTAGGTCCAATCGTAACCCTAACCGGATCTCTAACCCTAGCCCTCAACATAACCCTAACCCTAGGTCCAATCGTAAGCATAACCGGATCTCTAACCCTAGCCCTCAACATAACCCTAACTCTAGGTCCAATCGTAACCCTAACCGGATCGCTAACCCTAGCCCTCAACATAACCCTAACCCTAGGTCCAATCGTAAGCATAACCGGATCTCTAATCCTAGCCCTCAACATAACCCTAACCCTAGGTCCAATCGTAACCCTAACCGGATCTCTAAACCTAGCCCTCAACATAACCCTAACCCTAGGTCCAATCGTAATTCTAACCGGATCTCTAACCCTAGCCCTCAACATAACCCTAACCCTAGGTCCAATCGTAACCCTAACCGGATCTCTAACCCTAGCCCTCAACATAACCCTAACCCTAGGTCCAATCGTAAGCATAACCGGATCTCTAACCCTGGCCCTCAACATAACCCTAACCCTAGGTCGAATCGTAACCCTAACCGGATCTCTAACCCTGGCCCTCAACATAACCCTAACCCTAGGTCCAATCGTAACCCTAACCGGATCTCTAACCCTAGCCCTCAACATAACCCTAACCCTAGGTCCAATCGTAAGCATAACCGGATCTCTAACCCTAGCCCTCAACATAACCCTAACCCTAGGTCCAATCGTAACCCTAACCGGATCGCTAACCCTAGCCCTCAACATAACCCTAACCCTAGGTCCATTCGTAAGCATAACCGGATCTCTAACCCTAGCCCTCAACATAACCCTAACCCTAGGTCCAATCGTAACCCTAACCGGATCTCTAAACCTAGCCCTCAACATAACCCTAACCCTATGTCCAATCGTAACCCTAACCGGATCTCTAAACCTAGCCCTCAACATAACCCTAACCCTAGGTCCAATCGTAACCCTAACCGGATCGCTAATCCTAGCCCTCAACATAACCCTAACCCTAGGTCCAATCGTACCCCTAACCGGATCGCTAACCCTAGCCCTCAACATAACCCTAACCCTAGGTCCAATCGTAACCCTAAACGGATCTCTAACCCTAGCCCTCAACATAACACTAACCCTAGGTCCAATCGTAACCCTAACCGGATCTCTAAACCTACCCCTCAACATAACACTAACCCTAGGTCCAATCGTAACCCTAACAGTCTCTCTAACCCTAGCCCTCAACATAACCCTAACCCTAGGTCCAATCGTAACCCTAACCGGATCTCTAACCCTAGCCCTCAACATAACCCTAACCCTAGGTCCAATCGTAACCCTAACCGGATCTCTAACCCTAGCCCTCAACATAACCCTAACCCTAGGTCCAATCGTAAGCATAACCGGATCTCTAACCCTAGCCCTCAACATAACCCTAACTCTAGGTCCAATCGTAACCCTAACCGGATCGCTAACCCTAGCCCTCAACATAACCCTAACCCTAGGTCCAATCGTAAGCATAACCGGATCTCTAACCCTAGCCCTCAACATAACCCTAACCCTAGGTACAATCGTAACCCTAACCGGATCTCTAAACCTAGCCCTCAACATAACCCTAACCCTAGGTCCAATCGTAATTCTAACCGGATCTCTAACCCTAGCCCTCAACATAACCCTAACCCTAGGTCCAATCGTAACCCTAACCGGATCTCTAACCCTAGCCCTCAACATAACCCTAATCCTAGGTCCAATCGTAACCCTAACCGGATCTCTAACCCTGGCCCTCAACATAACCCTAACCCTAGGTCCAATCGTAACCCTAACCGGATCTCTAACCCTAGCCCTCAACATAACCCTAACCCTAGGTCCAATCGTAACCCTAACCGGATCTCTAACCCTAGCCCTCAACATAACCCTAACCCTAGGTCCAATCGTAACCTTAACCGGATTTCTAACCCTAACCCTCAACATAACCCTAACCCTAGGTCCAATCGTAACCCTAATCGGATCTCTAACCCTAGCCCTCAACATAACCCTAAGCCTAGGTCCAATCGTAAGCATAACCAGATCTCTAACCCTAGCCCTCAACATAACCCTAACCCTAGGTCCAATCGTAACCCTAACCGGATCGCTAACCCTAGCCCTCAACATAACCCTAACGCTAGGTCCAATCGTAAGCATAACCGGATCTCTAACCCTGGCCCTCAACATAACCCTAACCCTAGGTCCAATAGTAACCCTAACCGGATCTCTAACCCTAGCCCTCAACATAACCCTAACCCTAGGTCCAATCGTAACCCTAACCGGATCTCTAACCCTAGCCCTCAACATAACCCTAACCCTAGGTCCAATCGTAAGCATAACCGGATCTCTCACCCTAGCCCTCAACATAACCCTAACCCTAGGTCCAATCGTAACCCTAACCGGATCGCTAACCCTAGCCCTCAACATAACCCTAACCCTAGGTCCAATCTTAAGCATAACCGGATCTCTAACCCTAGCCCTCAACATAACCCTAACCCTAGGTCCAATCGTAACCCTAACCGGATCTCTAACCCTAGCCCTCAACATAACCCTAACCCTAGGTCCAATCGTAAGCATAACCGGATCTCTAACCCTAGCCCTCAACATAACCCTAACCCTAGGTCCAATCGTAAGCATAAACGGATCTCTATCCCTGCCCCTCAACATAACCCTAACCCTAGGTCCAATCGTAACCCTAACCGGATCTCTAACCCTAGCCCTCAACATAACCCTAACCCTAGGTCCAATCGTAAGCATAAACGGATCTCTATCCCTGCCGCTCAACATAACCCTAACCCTAGGTCCAATCGTAACCCTAACCGGATCTCGAACCCTAGCCCTCAACATAACCCTAACCCTAGGTCCAATCGTAAGCATAAGCGGATCTCTATCCCTGCCCCTCAACATAACCCTAACCCTAGGTCCAATCGTAAGCATAACCGGATCTCTAACACTGGCCCTCAACATAACCCTAACCCTAGGTCCAATCGTAACCCTAACCGGATCTCTAACCCTAGCCCTCAACATAACCCTAACCCTAGGTCCAATCGTAAGCGTAACCGGATCTCTAACCCTAGCCCTCAACATAACCCTAACTCTAGGTCCAATCGTAACCCTAACCGGATCGCTAACCCTAGCCCTCAACATAACCCTAACCCTAGGTCCAATCGTAAGCATAACCGGATCTCTAATCCTAGCCCTCAACATAACCCTAACCCTAGGTCCAATCGTAACCCTAACCGGATCTCTAAACCTAGCCCTCAACATAACCCTAACCCTAGGTCCAATCGTAATTCTAACCGGATCTCTAACCCTAGCCCTCAACATAACCCTAACCGTAGGTCCAATCGTAACCCTAACCGGATCTCTAACCCTAGCCCTCAACATAACCCTAACCCTAGGTCCAATCGTAACCCTAACCGGATTTCTAACCCTAACCCTCAACATAACCCTAACCCTAGGTCCAATCGTAACCCTAATCGGATCTCTAACCCTAGCCCTCAACATAACCCTAAGCCTAGGTCCAATCGTAAGCATAACCAGATCTCTAACCCTAGCCCTCAACATAACCCTAACCCTAGGTCCAATCGTAACCCTAACCGGATCGCTAACCCTAGCCCTCAACATAACCCTAACGCTAGGTCCAATCGTAAGCATAACCGGATCTCTAACCCTGGCCCTCAACATAACCCTAACCCTAGGTCCAATAGTAACCCTAACCGGATCTCTAACCCTAGCCCTCAACATAACCCTAACCCTAGGTCCAATCGTAACCCTAACCGGATCGCTAACCCTAGCCCTCAACATAACCCTAACCCTAGGTCCAATCTTAAGCATAACCGGATCTCTAACCCTAGCCCTCAACATAACCCTAACCCTAGGTCCAATCGTAACCCTAACCGGATCTCTAACCCTAGCCCTCAACATAACCCTAACCCTAGGTCCAATCGTAACCCTAACCGGATCTCTAACCCTAGCCCTCAACATAACCCTAACCCTAGGTCCAATCGTAAGCATAAACGGATCTCTATCCCTGCCCCTCAACATAACCCTAACCCTAGGTCCAATCGTAACCCTAACCGGATCTCTAACCCTAGCCCTCAACATAACCCTAACCCTAGGTCCAATCGTAACCCTAACCGGATCTCTAACCCTAGCCCTCAACATAACCCTAACCCTAGGTCCAATCGTAAGCATAACCGGATCTCTCACCCTAGCCCTCAACATAACCCTAACCCTAGGTCCAATCGTAACCCTAACCGGATCGCTAACCCTAGCCCTCAACATAACCCTAACCCTAGGTCCAATCTTAAGCATAACCGGATCTCTAAACCTAGCCCTCAACATAACCCTAACCCTAGGTCCAATCGTAACCCTAACCGGATCTCTAACCCTAGCCCTCAACATAACCCTAACCCTAGGTCCAATCGTAACCCTAACCGGATCTCTAACCCTAGCCCTCAACATAACCCTAACCCTAGGTCCAATCGTAAGCATAAACGGATCTCTATCCCTGCCCCTCAACATAACCCTAACCCTAGGTCCAATCGTAACCCTAACCGGATCTCTAACCCTAGCCCTCAACATAACCCTAACCCTAGGTCCAATCGTAAGCATAAACGGATCTCTATCCCTGCCCCTCAACATAACCCTAACCCTAGGTCCAATCGTAACCCTAACCGGATCTCGAACCCTAGCCCTCAACATAACCCTAACCCTAGGTCCAATCGTAAGCATAAACGGATCTCTATCCCTGCCCCTCAACATAACCCTAACCCTAGGTCCAATCGTAAGCATAACCGGATCTCTAACCCTGGCCCTCAACATAACCCTAACCCTAGGTCCAATCGTAAGCATAACCGGATCTCTAACCCTAGCCCTCAACATAACCCTAACTCTAGGTCCAATCGTAACCCTAACCGGATCGCTAACCCTAGCCCTCAACATAACCCTAACCCTAGGTCCAATCGTAAGCATAACCGGATCTCTAACCCTAGCCCTCAACATAACCCTAACCCTAGGTCCAATCGTAAGCATAAACGGATCTCTATCCCTGCCCCTCAACATAACCCTAACCCTAGGTCCAATCGTAACCCTAACCGGATCTCTAACCCTAGCCCTCAACATAACCCTAACCCTAGGTCCAATCGTAAGCATAAACGGATCTCTATCCCTGCCGCTCAACATAACCCTAACCCTAGGTCCAATCGTAACCCTAACCGGATCTCGAACCCTAGCCCTCAACATAACCCTAACCCTAGGTCCAATCGTAAGCATAAGCGGATCTCTATCCCTGCCCCTCAACATAACCCTAACCCTAGGTCCAATCGTAAGCATAACCGGATCTCTAACCCTGGCCGTCAACATAACCCTAACCCTAGGTCCAATCGTAACCCTAACCGGATCTCTAACCCTAGCCCTCAACATAACCCTAACCCTAGGTCCAATCGTAAGCATAACCGGATCTCTAACCCTAGCCCTCAACATAACCCTAACTCTAGGTCCAATCGTAACCCTAACCGGATCGCTAACCCTAGCCCTCAACATAACCCTAACCCTAGGTCCAATCGTAAGCATAACCGGATCTCTAATCCTAGCCCTCAACATAACCCTAACCCTAGGTCCAATCGTAACCCTAACCGGATCTCTAAACCTAGCCCTCAACATAACCCTAACCCTAGGTCCAATCGTAATTCTAACCGGATCTCTAACCCTAGCCCTCAACATAACCCTAACCGTAGGTCCAATCGTAACCCTAACCGGATCTCTAACCCTAGCCCTCAACATAACCCTAACCCTAGGTCCAATCGTAACCCTAACCGGATTTCTAACCCTAACCCTCAACATAACCCTAACCCTAGGTCCAATCGTAACCCTAATCGGATCTCTAACCCTAGCCCTCAACATAACCCTAAGCCTAGGTCCAATCGTAAGCATAACCAGATCTCTAACCCTAGCCCTCAACATAACCCTAACCCTAGGTCCAATCGTAACCCTAACCGGATCGCTAACCCTAGCCCTCAACATAACCCTAACGCTAGGTCCAATCGTAAGCATAACCGGATCTCTAACCCTGGCCCTCAACATAACCCTAACCCTAGGTCCAATAGTAACCCTAACCGGATCTCTAACCCTAGCCCTCAACATAACCCTAACCCTAGGTCCAATCGTAACCCTAACCGGATCTCTAACCCTAGCCCTCAACATAACCCTAACCCTAGGTCCAATCGTAAGCATAACCGGATCTCTCACCCTAGCCCTCAACATAACCCTAACCCTAGGTCCAATCGTAACCCTAACCGGATCGCTAACCCTAGCCCTCAACATAACCCTAACCCTAGGTCCAATCTTAAGCATAACCGGATCTCTAACCCTAGCCCTCAACATAACCCTAACCCTAGGTCCAATCGTAACCCTAACCGGATCTCTAACCCTAGCCCTCAACATAACCCTAACCCTAGGTCCAATCGTAACCCTAACCGGATCTCTAACCCTAGCCCTCAACATAACCCTAACCCTAGGTCCAATCGTAAGCATAAACGGATCTCTATCCCTGCCCCTCAACATAACCCTAACCCTAGGTCCAATCGTAACCCTAACCGGATCTCTAACCCTAGCCCTCAACATAACCCTAACCCTAGGTCCAATCGTAACCCTAACCGGATCTCTAACCCTAGCCCTCAACATAACCCTAACCCTAGGTCCAATCGTAAGCATAACCGGATCTCTCACCCTAGCCCTCAACATAACCCTAACCCTAGGTCCAATCGTAACCCTAACCGGATCGCTAACCCTAGCCCTCAACATAACCCTAACCCTAGGTCCAATCTTAAGCATAACCGGATCTCTAAACCTAGCCCTCAACATAACCCTAACCCTAGGTCCAATCGTAACCCTAACCGGATCTCTAACCCTAGCCCTCAACATAACCCTAACCCTAGGTCCAATCGTAACCCTAACCGGATCTCTAACCCTAGCCCTCAACATAACCCTAACCCTAGGTCCAATCGTAAGCATAAACGGATCTCTATCCCTGCCCCTCAACATAACCCTAACCCTAGGTCCAATCGTAACCCTAACCGGATCTCTAACCCTAGCCCTCAACATAACCCTAACCCTAGGTCCAATCGTAAGCATAAACGGATCTCTATCCCTGCCCCTCAACATAACCCTAACCCTAGGTCCAATCGTAACCCTAACCGGATCTCGAACCCTAGCCCTCAACATAACCCTAACCCTAGGTCCAATCGTAAGCATAAACGGATCTCTATCCCTGCCCCTCAACATAACCCTAACCCTAGGTCCAATCGTAAGCATAACCGGATCTCTAACCCTGGCCCTCAACATAACCCTAACCCTAGGTCCAATCGTAAGCATAACCGGATCTCTAACCCTAGCCCTCAACATAACCCTAACTCTAGGTCCAATCGTAACCCTAACCGGATCGCTAACCCTAGCCCTCAACATAACCCTAACCCTAGGTCCAATCGTAAGCATAACCGGATCTCTAACCCTAGCCCTCAACATAACCCTAACCCTAGGTACAATCGTAACCCTAACCGGATCTCTAAACCTAGCCCTCAACATAACCCTAACCCTAGGTCCAATCGTAATTCTAACCGGATCTCTAACCCTAGCCCTCAACATAACCCTAACCCTAGGTCCAATCGTAACCCTAACCGGATCTCTAACCCTAGCCCTCAACATAACCCTAACCCTAGGTCCAATCGTAAGCATAACCGGATCTCTAACCCTGGCCCTCAACATAACCCTAACCCTAGGTCCAATCGTAACCCTAACCGGATCTCTAACCCTAGCCCTCAACATAACCCTAACCCTAGGTCCAATCGTAACCCTAACCGGATCTCTAACCCTAGCCCTCAACATAACCCTAACCCTAGGTCCAATCGTAACCCTAACCGGATCTCTAACCCTAACCCTCAACATAACCCTAACCCTAGGTCCAATCGTAACCCTGACCGGATCTCTAACCCTAGCCCTCAACATAACCCTAAGCCTAGGTCCAATCGTAAGCATAACCAGATCTCTAACCCTAGCCCTCAACATAACCCTAACCCTAGGTCCAATCGTAACCCTAACCGGATCGCTAACCCTAGCCCTCAACATAACCCTAACGCTAGGTCCAATCGTAAGCATAACCGGATCTCTAACCCTGGCCCTCAACATAACCCTAACCCTAGGTCCAATAGTAACCCTAACCGGATCTCTAACCCTAGCCCTCAACATAACCCTAACCCTAGGTCCAATCGTAACCCTAACCGGATCTCTAACCCTAGCCCTCAACATAACCCTAACCCTAGGTACAATCGTAACCCTAACCGGATCTCTAAACCTAGCCCTCAACATAACCCTAACCCTAGGTCCAATCGTAATTCTAACCGGATCTCTAACCCTAGCCCTCAACATAACCCTAACCCTAGGTCCAATCGTAACCCTAACCGGATCTCTAACCCTAGCCCTCAACATAACCCTAACCCTAGGTCCAATCGTAAGCATAACCGGATCTCTAACCCTGGCCCTCAACATAACCCTAACCCTAGGTCCAATCGTAACCCTAACCGGATCTCTAACCCTAGCCCTCAACATAACCCTAACCCTAGGTCCAATCGTAACCCTAACCGGATCTCTAACCCTAGCCCTCAACATAACCCTAACCCTAGGTCCAATCGTAACCCTAACCGGATCTCTAACCCTAACCCTCAACATAACCCTAACCCTAGGTCCAATCGTAACCCTGACCGGATCTCTAACCCTAGCCCTCAACATAACCCTAAGCCTAGGTCCAATCGTAAGCATAACCAGATCTCTAACCCTAGCCCTCAACATAACCCTAACCCTAGGTCCAATCGTAACCCTAACCGGATCGCTAACCCTAGCCCTCAACATAACCCTAACGCTAGGTCCAATCGTAAGCATAACCGGATCTCTAACCCTGGCGCTCAACATAACCCTAACCCTAGGTCCAATAGTAACCCTAACCGGATCTCTAACCCTAGCCCTCAACATAACCCTAACCCTAGGTCCAATCGTAACCCTAACCGGATCTCTAACCCTAGCCCTCAACATAACCCTAACCCTAGGTCCAATCGTAAGCATAACCGGATCTCTCACCCTAGCCCTCAACATAACCCTAACCCTAGGTCCAATCGTAACCCTAACCGGATCGCTAACCCTAGCCCTCAACATAACCCTAACCCTAGGTCCAATCTTAAGCATAACCGGATCTCTAACCCTAGCCCTCAACATAACCCTAACCCTAGGTCCAATCGTAACCCTAACCGGATCTCTAACCCTGGCCCTCAACATAACCCTAACCCTAGGTCCAATCGTAACCCTAACCGGATCTCTAACCCTAGCCCTCAACATAACCCTAACCCTAGGTCCAATCGTAAGCATAAACGGATCTCTATCCCTGCCCCTCAACATAACCCTAACCCTAGGTCCAATCGTAACCCTAACCGGATCTCTAACCCTAGCCCTCAACATAACCCTAACCCTAGGTCCAATCGTAAGCATAAACGGATCTCTATCCCTGCCCCTCAACATAACCCTAACCCTAGGTCCAATCGTAACCCTAACCGGATCTCGAACCCTAGCCCTCAACATAACCCTAACCCTAGGTCCAATCGTAAGCAAAAACGGATCTCTATCCCTGCCCCTCAACATAACCCTAACCCTAGGTCCAATCGTAAGCATAACCGGATCTCTAACCCTGGCCCTCAACATAACCCTAACCCTAGGTCCAATCGTAACCCTAACCGGATCTCTAACCCTAGAACTCAACATAACCCTAACCCTAGGTCCAATCGTAACCCTAACCGGATCTCTAACCCTAGCCCTCAACATAACCCTAACCCTAGGTCCAATCGTAAGCATAACCGGATCTCTAACCCTAGCCCTCAACATAACCCTAACTCTAGGTCCAATCGTAACCCTAACCGGATCGCTAACCCTAGCCCTCAACATAACCCTAACCCTAGGTCCAATCGTAAGCATAACCGGATCTCTAATCCTAGCCCTCAACATAACCCTAACCCTAGGTCCAATCGTAACCCTAACCGGATCTCTAAACCTAGCCCTCAACATAACCCTAACCCTAGGTCCAATCGTAATTCTAACCGGATCTCTAACCCTAGCCCTCAACATAACCCTAACCCTAGGTCCAATCGTAACTCTAACCGGATCTCTAACCCTAGCCCTCAACATAACCCTAACCCTAGGTCCAATCGTAAGCATAACCGGATCTCTAACCCTGGCCCTCAACATAACCCTAACCCTAGGTCGAATCGTAACCCTAACCGGATCTCTAACCCTGGCCCTCAACATAACCCTAACCCTAGGTCCAATCGTAACCCTAACCGGATCTCTAACCCTAGCCCTCAACATAACCCTAACCCTAGGTCCAATCGTAAGCATAACCGGATCTCTAACCCTAGCCCTCAACATAACCCTAACCCTAGGTCCAATCGTAACCCTAACCGGATCGCTAACCCTAGCCCTCAACATAACCCTAACCCTAGGTCCATTCGTAAGCATAACCGGATCTCTAACCCTAGCCCTCAACATAACCCTAACCCTAGGTCCAATCGTAACCCTAACCGGATCTCTAAACCTAGCCCTCAACATAACCCTAACCCTATGTCCAATCGTAACCCTAACCGGATCTCTAAACCTAGCCCTCAACATAACCCTAACCCTAGGTCCAATCGTAACCCTAACCGGATCGCTAATCCTAGCCCTCAACATAACCCTAACCCTAGGTCCAATCGTACCCCTAACCGGATCGCTAACCCTAGCCCTCAACATAACCCTAACCCTAGGTCCAATCGTAACCCTAAACGGATCTCTAACCCTAGCCCTCAACATAACACTAACCCTAGGTCCAATCGTAACCCTAACCGGATCTCTAAACCTATCCCTCAACATAACACTAACCCTAGGTCCAATCGTAACCCTAACAGTCTCTCTAACCCTAGCCCTCAACATAACCCTAACTCTAGGTCCAATCGTAACCCTAACCGGATCTCTAACCCTAGCCCTCAACATAACCCTAACCCTAGGTCCAATCGTAACCCTAACCGGATCTCTAACCCTAGCCCTCAACATAACCCTAACCCTAGGTCCAATCGTAAGCATAACCGGATCTCTAACCCTAGCCCTCAACATAACCCTAACTCTAGGTCCAATCGTAACCCTAACCGGATCGCTAACCCTAGCCCTCAACAAAACCCTAACCCTAGGTCCAATCGTAAGCATAACCGGATCTCTAACCCTAGCCCTCAACATAACCCTAACCCTAGGTACAATCGTAACCCTAACCGGATCTCTAAACCTAGCCCTCAACATAACCCTAACCCTAGGTCCAATCGTAATTCTAACCGGATCTCTAACCCTAGCCCTCAACATAACCCTAACCCTAGGTCCAATCGTAACCCTAACCGGATCTCTAACCCTAGCCCTCAACATAACCCTAATCCTAGGTCCAATCGTAACCCTAACCGGATCTCTAACCCTGGCCCTCAACATAACCCTAACCCTAGGTCCAATCGTAACCCTAACCGGATCTCTAACCCTAGCCCTCAACATAACCCTAACCCTAGGTCCAATCGTAACCCTAACCGGATCTCTAACCCTAGCCCTCAACATAACCCTAACCCTAGGTCCAATCGTAACCCTAACCGGATTTCTAACCCTAACCCTCAACATAACCCTAACCCTAGGTCCAATCGTAACCCTAATCGGATCTCTAACCCTAGCCCTCAACATAACCCTAAGCCTAGGTCCAATCGTAAGCATAACCAGATCTCTAACCCTAGCCCTCAACATAACCCTAACCCTAGGTCCAATCGTAACCCTAACCGGATCGCTAACCCTAGCCCTCAACATAACCCTAACGCTAGGTCCAATCGTAACCCTAACCGGATCTCTAACCCTGGCCCTCAACATAACCCTAACCCTAGGTCCAATAGTAACCCTAACCGGATCTCTAACCCTAGCCCTCAACATAACCCTAACCCTAGGTCCAATCGTAACCCTAACCGGATCTCTAACCCTAGCCCTCAACATAACCCTAACCCTAGGTCCAATCGTAAGCATAACCGGATCTCTCACCCTAGCCCTCAACATAACCCTAACCCTAGGTCCAATCGTAACCCTAACCGGATCGCTAACCCTAGCCCTCAACATAACCCTAACCCTAGGTCCAATCTTAAGCATAACCGGATCTCTAACCCTAGCCCTCAACATAACCCTAACCCTAGGTCCAATCGTAACCCTAACCGGATCTCTAACCCTAGCCCTCAACATAACCCTAACCCTAGGTCCAATCGTAACCCTAACCGGATCTCTAACCCTAGCCCTCAACATAACCCTAACCCTAGGTCCAATCGTAAGCATAAACGGATCTCTATCCCTGCCCCTCAACATAACCCTAACCCTAGGTCCAATCGTAACCCTAACCGGATCTCTAACCCTAGCCCTCAACATAACCCTAACCCTAGGTCCAATCGTAAGCATAAACGGATCTCTATCCCTGCCCCTCAACATAACCCTAACCCTAGGTCCAATCGTAACCCTAACCGGATCTCGAACCCTAGCCCTCAACATAACCCTAACCCTAGGTCCAATCGTAAGCGTAAACGGATCTCTATCCCTGCCCCTCAACATAACCCTAACCCTAGGTCCAATCGTAAGCATAACCGGATCTCTAACCCTGGCCCTCAACATAACCCTAACCCTAGGTCCAATCGTAACCCTAACCGGATCTCTAACCCTAGCCCTCAACATAACCCTAACCCTAGGTCCAATCGTAACCCTAACCGGATCTCTAACCCTAGCCCTCAACATAAACCTAACCCTAGGTCCAATCGTAAGCATAACCGGATCTCTAACCCTAGCCCTCAACATAACCCTAACTCTAGGTCCAATCGTAACCCTAACCGGATCGCTAACCCTAGCCCTCAACATAACCCTAACCCTAGGTCCAATCGTAAGCATAACCGGATCTCTAATCCTAGCCCTCAACATAACCCTAACCCTAGGTCCAATCGTAACCCTAACCGGATCTCTAAACCTAGCCCTCAACATAACCCTAACCCTAGGTCCAATCGTAATTCTAACCGGATCTCTAACCCTAGCCCTCAACATAACCCTAACCCTAGGTCCAATCGTAACCCTAACCGGATCTCTAACCCTAGCCCTCAACATAACCCTAACCCTAGGTCCAATCGTAAGCATAACCGGATCTCTAACCCTGGCCCTCAACATAACCCTAACCCTAGGTCCAATCGTAACCCTAACCGGATCTCTAACCCTAGCCCTCAACATAACCCTAACCCTAGGTCCAATCGTAACCCTAACCGGATCTCTAACCCTAGCCCTCAACTAAACCCTAACCCTAGGTCCAATCGTAAGCATAACCGGATCTCTAACCCTAGCCCTCAACATAACCCTAACCCTAGGTCCAATCGTAACCCTAACCGGATCGCTAACCCTAGCCCTCAACATAACCCTAACCCTAGGTCCATTCGTAAGCATAACCGGATCTCTAACCCTAGCCCTCAACATAACCCTAACCCTAGGTCCAATCGTAACTCTAACCGGATCTCTAAACCTAGCCCTCAACATAACCCTAACCCTATGTCCAATCGTAACCCTAACCGGATCTCTAAACCTAGCCCTCAACATAACCCTAACCCTAGGTCCAATCGTAACCCTAACCGGATCGCTAATCCTAGCCCTCAACATAACCCTAACCCTAGGTCCAATCGTACCCCTAACCGGATCGCTAAACCTAGCCCTCAACATAACCCTAACCCTAGGTCCAATCGTAACCCTAAACGGATCTCTAACCCTAGCCCTCAACATAACACTAACCCTAGGTCCAATCGTAACCCTAACCGGATCTCTAAACCTATCCCTCAACATAACACTAACCCTAGGTCCAATCGTAACCCTAACAGTCTCTCTAACCCTAGCCCTCAACATAACCCTAACCCTAGGTCCAATCGTAACCCTAACCGGATCTCTAACCCTAGCCCTCAACATAACCCTAACCCTAGGTCCAATCGTAACCCTAACCGGATCTCTAACCCTAGCCCTCAACATAACCCTAACCCTAGGTCCAATCGTAAGCATAACCGGATCTCTAACCCTAGCCCTCAACATAACCCTAACTCTAGGTCCAATCGTAACCCTAACCGGATCGCTAACCCTAGCCCTCAACATAACCCTAACCCTAGGTCCAATCGTAAGCATAACCGGATCTCTAACCCTAGCCCTCAACATAACCCTAACCCTAGGTACAATCGTAACCCTAACCGGATCTCTAAACCTAGCCCTCAACATAACCCTAACCCTAGGTCCAATCGTAATTCTAACCGGATCTCTAACCCTAGCCCTCAACATAACCCTAACCCTAGGTCCAATCGTAACCCTAACCGGATCTCTAACCCTAGCCCTCAACATAACCCTAATCCTAGGTCCAATCGTAACCCTAACCGGATCTCTAACCCTGGCCCTCAACATAACCCTAACCCTAGGTCCAATCGTAACCCTAACCGGATCTCTAACCCTAGCCCTCAACATAACCCTAACCCTAGGTCCAATCGTAACCCTAACCAGATCTCTAACCCTAGCCCTCAACATAACCCTAACCCTAGGTCCAATCGTAACCCTAACCGGATTTCTAACCCTAACCCTCAACATAACCCTAACCCTAGGTCCAATCGTAACCCTAATCGGATCTCTAACCCTAGCCCTCAACATAACCCTAAGCCTAGGTCCAATCGTAAGCATAACCAGATCTCTAACCCTAGCCCTCAACATAACCCTAACCCTAGGTCCAATCGTAACCCTAACCGGATCTCTAACCCTGGCCCTCAACATAACCCTAACCCTAGGTCCAATCGTAAGCATAACCGGATCTCTCACCCTAGCCCTCAACATAACCCTAA